>NW_019384995.1:254947-286641 GCF_000671375.1 Centruroides sculpturatus | reverse complement strand
TAGACCAGTGCTTCTCAACCACTGTGCCGCGGCACTTTAGTGTGCCGCGAAATTTCTGAAGTGTGCCGCCACTGATTTGCCCCGAAATTTCTGAAGTGTGCCGTTTCCGCGACACAAAACATTTTGTTTACTTTGTAATGCAATTTCCTTTTATATTTCATTGAAAATTCTTATCGTATGCTCTTTTTACAAAATATATTATAGGTACAGTACATCCCTCAATTAATGAAGTAAAATTTTTTACAATTTATCTTATTGTTAGTGTGCCGCCAAATTTTTAAAGTACTAAAAGTGTGCCGTGACGAAAAAAAGGTTGAGAACCACTGCTCTAAAGTATAGAAGTTACAAAGTTCTTTAATTGTTGAAGCAAAATTTAATAAGAGTTTTGTTTAAAAAGTTATGTATCAAATTTTTTACAATATTTTAAAAATAATTTACCTGAACAGTACTGTAACTATCACCATCCAGATCTATGAGGGGTTTGGCTTGATTTAAAAATCTATTATAAAATAATATAATTTTTAAAAGATAAATTTTAATTTTTATGAAAAACTGAATTTTATTATTACCTGTCAATCATATCACACAAAAACTGTAACACTTCATGATCACAAAATGAATTTGCACTTTTAAAATTTAACTACATGTAAAAAAAGTACATTCAAATTAATTAATAGATGATGATTAATTAAAATATAAAAAATTTTTTCAACCTGTAAAATATTTTGCAAAGTTCTAGAAGCTTGTTGAGACTTCATAACAGCTGGATACATTCCTTCCTATAAATGTTTTATTTGTTAAGTTCAAAATATTAAAAAAGTAAGAATAACAAGTTATAGAAACTAACTTTAGGTATAGGAAAAAGATGGCAAAATTCTTCATCCTTATCAACATGACACAATCCCACACTGTAACAAATTACATCTGAAGATTCTTTCCTCACCATTCTAAAGGTTTTGAATTAAAAAGTGTTACGAAATGAAGTTTAATAATTTTAAAAAAGTAAATGTGCAAGAATCCATTGCAAATCATATAAAAACAATGTTAAAGGAAAATGAAAATGTAAATCTAGTGAATCTAATAAATGATTACTTGTGACATTGTCACAATGCTGGGCTGCAATTTTTTATCATTTTACTTTAAAAATCATGTGACTTCCTGCTCCTAGTGATAAGTTTGGCAAAACAGCATTAAGGCCAAGACTCCACTACCATAAAAACGGCGTAAAGCCTCTCACTGTAAAATATTTTACGCCTGAGCAGGTCGTAATATCAGCGTAAAAGCAAGTTGAACACTGCTCAACTCGCTTTTACGCTGGTTTTATGACCTGCNTGTGCAAGAATCCATTGCAAATCATATAAAAACAATGTTAAAGGAAAATGAAAATGTAAATCTAGTGAATCTAATAAATGATTACTTGTGACATTGTCACAATGCTGGGCTGCAATTTTTTATCATTTTACTTTAAAAATCATGTGACTTCCTGCTCCTAAGTTTTCCACACCTAGTCTTGATTTTCATCTAACTTTGCTCTTGAAATCAAGGAAGGTCAACTGGAACCTATAAGTGCAATTTGAAAATTGCAACTCAATGAGCTCTATATTCATTATATTTCTTCAGATATAAACAATTTGAGCAAAAATAAATTTTTAATAAAAAAAAAAATATTAAAAAAATTAAAAAGCATATGCCTATTCCTATTATAAATCATGACTTTTTGTACAAAGTGAAAAAAGTGCATCCCAAATAATTATCAACATATGCTGTTTTAAGATTTAAAAAGTACTATCAGTTACCGGTATCTTATCTATATAAAAAACAATGTTGTTTTTAACCATGCTGCATAAATTAAATGCTACAAAGTTGTATCTTGCATATGTATTGTTTTAAATTGGTAGGAAGAGATTTTACCATCTCAGGAAATTAAGTGAATTGCATATATAAAAACTGAGAATTAGTAACCAATAAACATGCCATTTAAATTAATTAAATATCAGATCTTTCATACATTTAACTCCTGTAAAAATTCTTGAAAATTTATGTTCCATGAGTTGCAGCCTTCAGGTCTGTAACATTAAAAAATTGTCAACCATCCTTATATCTATCTAACAATAATCCCCACAAATTTTGGGCCAATCCAAAAGTTGAATATTTTTCCTGGAAAACCTCTCCTTGGATGACTGAGAGACATGAACTGAGGCATTATTCTGTTGAAAAATGTAATTCCTAGCACAAATTTTAGTGGAACATGGTAAATTAATTTGCAGCATATTCTGATAGTCAACACAGTTCATCCTATTATTTACTTGTGCTTACCCTTTAATCCAAAGCCTCTCCAAACCATTACTGATACTCCACTTTGCATCGTTTTGCTGCAGTAGTGTTCTTCCTTCTGTAGATCCTGCCGGTAAAATATAAATATTACCGGCAGGATCTGTTTGTCTAAATCAGGCCTGGCCAACCCGCGGCCCTTCACGTTAAATTGTGTTGCCCACTAAGCGATATTATATATCTATTAAAACTTTTGTTTCCCGTTATGTGTATACCAAAATAATTAAATAAATGAAAATTTGCACGTGTCATTGTTATAATGCGCAAGTGCGAGTACGAACTCTTACGAGTATAACAATAAAATCTTATTCATTTTGTGTTTGTTTTACTTTTTTAAAAGCATATTTGCCTAAATTGTGGCCCACCGTAATGTTACACGTGATCAAAGTGGCCCGCAAAACAATTTGGGTTGGCCAGGCCTGGTCTAAATTATACTTCTTTTCCCCACTGAAAATAACCTTGGTCTATTACTTGTCTCAGGTCATATGATTTTTGGCCTAGGTGAGCCTAGCCTTTGTGGTGTGATTTAAGATAAGGTCGTCTCTTACTCAGTTGAATTTATTAGGTGCAGTCAAATGAAAATGAGACAAACTATGGTTGCGTTCTTTTATTCCTCCGCGTAACTTCGCACGAGCGACATCCGTTTAAAAATTCCTGCGGAACGCGTTCCTAAATTCCGGTCGGAGTGCGCGCCGTCGAACGGCAAAAACGGCCGCTTGTAGCAGTAGTTTACGGTGGAAAGCAACACGGTGTCCTCCATGGCTCAGATAGTTTCGTTTCGGGGTCAATTATCTGGTTTTATGAATGAAAATTTAGAAGTTGTGAAAGCGCGAGTTAGTGCATGTGGTGATGTGTCTTTTCTAATTTTTTCGGATGGTAGCCGGCATTCTAATTTTTTTCGTGGCTATTTCGAATGCTCTTTCAACAAATAATCCATTTTATGGTTAAATTTTACAATTGGGACCCTTCTTTTGCCTTTAAAAGCTCATATTTTAGAATTATAGATTCGTCCATCACGATACTATCGATAGTGCGGGCGCCGCCATCTTTCTTTCTTTCACCGTCGTTCCTAAATGCCTACAAACAGCAGCGCACTCCCGTAGTAGCGGAAATGCAGAGCGACCGCTATTAACGAATGCACCCTATATAACAAGTATGGCACGGAAGTTGGTAATGCAGGTAGGTGTGTATATAGAAGTGCCATCTTTTGGGAATCAGGAAGGAACAGTGTGAACGTTCACCGCTGTGCCATTTGTCTGTTAGACGTGCTTGAAGTTAGGTCGGCGAGTCGTGTGTGCGTCCAATATCAATATGGAGGTCTGCTGCTTGTTGACTTTCTGGAATACAGCGCCACAATTAACGCACAGCGGTATATAGAAACTTTGCAAAAATTAAAGCGTGCCATCAAAACCAAACACCCAGAAATGTTGACAGACAGCATTATTCTGTTGCAGGATAATACCCACCCACATGTTACCAAGGTTGTTTTGACTACGCTGCAGAAGTTTCGCTGGGAACTTCTGCAGCGTAGTCCATACACATCCTCCATAAAGTCCCGATTTCTCCCCATGCGATTTCCATATTTTTGGAGCCTCGAAGAAAGACATTCGTGGCCGTCAATTTGCTTCGGACGAAAAGGTGCACACCTGGGTACAATCATGGTTCCGTAGCCAAACGCAAACATTTTTCTATGAAGGCATTGACCGTCTTGTCTCACATGGGATAAATGTATTAACAGTTATGGCAATTACTTTTGAAATAATAAACAATTTACTTATTTTTTCCCCCATCTGTCTTGTTTTCATTTGACTGCCCCTAATAGGTTTTCCAGACTTCAACAAAGTGCAATCAACAGTTGATTTTGAAACACAATCTTCAAATGTTCTGTTATTTGCCTTACAGAACATCGCTTTTTTTGCTGCCAATTGAAATATATGCCTTTGTTGTTGAGCAGTCACTTTTGTTTTTTGTCAAGAATTTGATTTTCTTGTTGAACCGCCTTTCCAATGCAAAAATTTGTTTATTGTTGACTTAGCTCTATTTAATCTTCGAGCTATTTTACTTTGGGAAATGTTTTCAACTGTCCAGGCATCAATTTTGTCATTTTCATAATCACTTAAATCATATTTTTAGCCATAGTAACAACTTTCCAATGCTTCAAATGTGTCAAATATTTTCATACGCTTACGCAGATACGATATAAATATGAAAATATAAACTGATGTGCATATATTTTTCTAGAAAGTATTGTTAAAAAATAGTTGATAATTTTTTGGGATAGTCAAATTTTCTGCTAACCTAAAAGAAAATATGGAAGATGCAACTTTGTTTGAAGCATTTCATTCCATTAATAAACGTAATTAAAAACAACATATGTTGATAATTATTTGGGACGTACCTTATAGAAAAGTACTTGGGCTAGAATTTGAAAAAATTAAAGATCCATAAATTACCCTTGCTGTCTGTCTGTCTTTCCTTAATCTCGAGAACGGAGTTAGATAGACGGAATACCAGATCAGATATGGAAACCTTAGAGGCAGAATGGCCCGAAAATCACGTTATTTCAATTCAAAAATTGTCTCCGAAAGGAGGCATGTTTATTGATAACAGGAAAAGTATGATGTACAGGGGCAAGACTACTAATTTGAGGTGGAGAGCATATATTTTTTAATTAAATTAAAAAAAAATACGATTAATAATTGTAGCCTAGCATTGTAACGATGTCACAATAAATACTGTAAATACTCGTTTAGTTTAATAATTTTTTTATAAAAAGAAAATTCTTACTTGTCTATTATAATAGGACCCCATAAACGCACTATAATTCGACAGAATTTCTCATATGTAGTTGGTAAAGCGTCACAGATATTAGAAACGACATCACTTATATTTTTTGATTTTATTTCAGCAATTTGTTCCAATAATCCAACAACAATAGTACAAGCTAAAAAAATAAGTAATAAGTTATTTAAAAAATATGTATACAGTATACTTACATAATCAGTTTTTGATATATTCATCTAATCTGTAGTAGTAATAAATATTTAAAGTGCTACATTGTAATCAATAAGAGTAGCCTAGTTCTGTTGATAAAAACAATGATAAAATTGAAATTTTCATTAACATAAACGCTATAGATAATTGTTTAATCCATGATGTATCTTAAAGTTTATTAACTTTATATAGATTGTATTGAAATAAATTGTGAAATATAGCCTATAATTGGGTTTTCCAAGAGGAAGTATTTATACTAAAAATTNCGTGACTAATAAAAACGCAAGACTGTGTATATATGTATTTTTATTATTACATATAAATAAACATAGTAAGAAAGTATATATTTTTTATTTTTGGGGGGTCTCCAGAACGAATTGATTAAATTCCCATTAAAACCTATGGTAAATAGATAATCGGTTAACGAACAATTTGGATAGCGAACAAAGTCTTGGAACAGATTTTGTTCGTTAACCGATCACCCACTGTATATCTTATCGATATTTGTGAGCTTGCTTTGTTTGCCTGTCAATGAATGAGTTTTTATTTTGAAACCAATATAATTTTTACATAATTGTAAATTATATTTGGATTTAAGCAATAAGATAAATTAAAAAATTATTAGTATTAAGTAAGTCAATATTATGATTTACTGACACATAGAAGAATTCATCTTTCAATGATATTTCTCTGGTTTCTTATTGTTTATAGGTACAGTACATTATTTTTTCATAATTAATATAGCAAGCAGACAGTTAAAAGAAAGTTATAACATAAGAGTAATAAAATCATAAACTACAAAATTAGAGTTTATTTTTAAAACTTGAATAATTACTTAATTTATTTTAACAGAGAATGATTCTGGGAGCAGATTTTCAAGGAAGACAAGAAAAATACATTTTTGATAGAAAATGAATGGACAAAGCCCATGATGTTTACAGTTATTTTATGTAAAAATTATTATTTTCAAATAAAAGTTTATTTGACAGGCAAACAGCAATCTCACAAATATGATTAAGCTACATTATAGTTTGAATCATGTGGTCTTTGATGAAAGATTCTGTAAAACTTATAAGTTTCTTGGAATTTAACTTTTTATTTTCTTGAAAATGAGAAGTGCACAATTTTGCCCTTTTCTGAATAAATATTACAGTACAGTATATAGATATGAGTTATTGTGAATGTTGAGTTGGTGCAGTAATGTGCTCATTGAAATGTTTTAGCAGGTTTTTCAATCTTAAGTACAGTATAGTCAGAAAGAGCTTGCACAAACAAGCTGGATGCAGACAGCAGTGTGTGCTGTTACAAAATGCACAGCAATATCTGCAATGTTCAGATTGTATATAACTTATCAAATTTTGCAAAAGTACAAAACCATCCAGTGATCTGACATTTTCAATAATCCAGCACTGCTGTGATTCTGTGGATGCCAGATTAAGACTTCTACTGTAATATGAATATATATGAAACAATACCATTAACAGCCAAATTTTGATAATCTCTATGATTACATAAATTGTGTTCCCTTAATCTAAAATACAAAGAATCTGTATATCCTTGAAGTGTAGGCCAAGAGAAANTACTGTATACATAGGCCTATATACCGAAATAAATTTTTTGATTGTTTATTTTCTATGATTTATTACATTTATTTTTCATATATAAAATGCAAATTAATGAAAAACGGATACAAGTGAAATTGTTAAATTAATTTGAGGAATATAAAAAACTAAAAAGAAATTACCTGCACATTCTAATCCTCCATTAACTCCTCTCATGAAATATGTTTTAGAAGCAGAAGCTAACCCCAACGAAAGTATAACAACAAAAATATGTATAGCTTTCATTTTCACACCCGTTTATGTGTTTCCTACGCTCCGGTCTTTTATATACTCTTCAATATCTAAACTTCCTATAAGTCATCAAACAAACTGATTATCTCTCAACTATTTTATCTTTGATTAAGATATTAGTTTCAATTTTTATTTTATCACGAAAGGTAAACATTTCGAATTCGAGTTATAAAAATTCGATAACGTTTTTAATAACGAATTGTGTTTAATCTTTTTTTATGCATGTAATTTATCGGTTTCTTTTCGAAGAGCCAACACGTTACTCCGAATCTGTCGGAATGTGTCTCATTTTTGCGGGGGTATGACTCATACAAAGTAATTCTCATACAAAGGAAGTTTTATTAAAGGCATTTTTTTGTTTTTGAAAAATCACATACAGAAGAATGTGTAATTCGCGTCTTTGTTCTCAGATTTTAAATATAATTTAAATAATTGAAACGTTAAATATATATTTTACTCGATTTAAATTGTATTGGAACCGTATTATTAAAATATTTGTTGATTAACAAGGTGGTTTCGGGTGCGATAATCTCGCGTAAATACATTCGAGGTCGCATTTATATCTATCTATTACATAACTAATACGTATTTTAAATGTATTTACATACATATCAAGGACGGCCCTAATCTAATATTTAAGGAGCTTTCCACCTCCACCAAATGATAGACAATAGATATTTTTTTTTTTTTTTTTTTTTTGAAAAATCACATACAGAAGAATGTGTAATTCGCGTCTTTGTTCTCAGATTTTAAATATAATTTAAATAATTGAAACGTAAAATATATATTTTACTCGATTTAAATTGTATTGGATCCGTATTATTAAAATATTTGTTGATTAACATGATGTTTTCGGGTGCGATAATCTCGCGTAAATACATTCGAGGTCGCTTTTATATCTATTTATTACATAACTAATACGTATTTTAAATGTGTTTACACACATATCAAGGACGGCCCTAATCTAATATTTAAGGAGCTTTCCACCTCCACCAAATGGTTGACAATAGATATTTTAAAGTTTATTTTTGGAAGGAGGGAGCGAGCATTTAACTTAGCTTATGTATAAATTCGAAAACTATTAAATTGTTTAATGTTGATTTACAATAACCAACAATGATTATTTCATTTCAAATTATTGTTTTTACGCAATCACTTTTATTTGTTGGTTTTTTAAATAACTTGAAGACACTAAAAAAACCTTTTTGCAAGTTCGTATTAGACTCGTCCAGGTCCACAACAATGCGTCGGGTAACGTGGACGAGCCCGATGAAGCTGGACTGTCCACGAAAATTTCTGCAGATCCGACTCAAACTCGAATCCGGATCCTTCACATAGAGAGAAAGTGATTCCGGCTGCTCCTCTTTTGATGGCAAATTTCTTTCGTCGAAAACAAACGAAAAATAATAAATCGACATCAATTTACTAATCAACTATAATAAACACGATTGTTTAAGTGATAACTGTTTGTTTTATTATTATTTGTGATGAAATGTAATGATTTAAACAGTTTATAAGATAACGATATCTGATTTTAAGAACGATTTAATTTTTGAACGATAAAGTTTACGTTATGAATGATTAATAATCGCCTAAATATAACGAGTTTAAATGATTTTTAACTGAAAACAGATTTCAAGATTAAACGTAAAAAAANCTGGCATTTTCAATAATCCAGCACCGCTGTGATTCTGTGGATGCCAGAAAAAGACTTCTACTGTAATATGAATATATATGAAACAATACCATTAACAGCCAAATTTTGATAATCTCTATGATTACATAAATTGTGTTCCCTTAATCTAAAATACAAAGAATCTGTATATCCTTGAAGTGTAGGCCAAGAGAAATTCTTATAACCTGAAAATAAATAACAACAACATAAATTTATGTACTGATTATTATCTTGTTTAAATAAAATGTTTACCTGTTGCAAATGATGTTTCAGGCCAGTCAAGTTCATTTCCAAGAATGAATTCAAGATGTGTAAAATATTTCTAAAATCAAATGAAAGGTTTGTAGATAGTATGAATAATCAGAAAAATTATCTAGGCTTACCCAAAAATTTATGGTTTTGAAGAAATGAGGAGGATTGTTTCTTCCTATCAGTTCAATCCAAAAACAAAAACATTTTTACTCTAAAAATAATGAAATAATACTTAATTTAGATATGCTTGTTGGAAGATGACACCATTTCATAATAAGAGTGTTGTACTGTAATACTGTATAATTCATTGTGAAAACTTTGGCAACACTAACAGGTAGGTTACTGAAATAACACTTTAGTACAATTTACCAAACAAAAATCTAAATGAAGGAAACGGGTGTCTGTAGGATACCTTTGTATGCTCTTTTAATTTGTGTATTGCCGGATGGCTGAGTGGTCAAGGTGGCAGCCTACCGCTCTGGGGGACCCGGGATCGGGTCCATACGGATGAAAAAATCGCTAGAAATTTTTCGGGGGGGGTGGTCCGTTCGGATATATCAGGCTTTTTTGAAAAGGTGGCAACTTAGTGTTGCCACCTTTTCAAAATCGCTGACCCGGACGGCAGGTGAGATTTGTTCCTGACGCATGTGTATGTCATTTTGCAATGCGAAGAATAATGTGCAGTGCCTGCCGGTTCTAAATTAGTTACGGACTTGGGTAGGAGTAACGTAAGTAACCTAAATTAAGAAAGAACAACTACAAATGAGTTAGCTCTATTGACTATTGCAGACGTGTACGAATACGAATCGTACAAGCAAAAAAAAAAAGTCGACAGGTTGCGCACGATATTCCCGAACAAAAGTAATAGTTCGCCCGGACGATTCCCGTACTGTCCGGGTGAAAACCGGGTGGGTGGTAATACTAGTCGGGCTCCGCCCCGCTGTGGGCCTGGCCGAACCCATAATGGGCTTGCTTTTTTAAAAAGGCTTTTAGTGCCCACAGGGCAGAAAGAATTAAAATAAAAAAAGTATGGAAGAAGAAGCCTGACATCGGGAAAATATTTAAAGATATTAATTTGAACACATTTGGATTAGAAATAGAATTGGAGCAGGAAGCCGATGCAGTGCCGGCCTGAGGCAAGTTTTAGGATGGAGCGAGATCCTATTATGGCGCCCCTCTTGGTTGCCCCTAATTTATACCCTTTAATTAATTTTCTTTACCATTGAGGCGCCCCCTAGGACTTAGCGCCTGAAGCGGTTGCTCCGTTCGTCCTATGGTAGGGTCGGCTGTGAGCCGATGTCGCGGCGTACTTCCTAGACATCTCGATCAAGGTAAATGGAAACGCTGTCACCAAGGGTATTTACGGGAAGCCTACATATAATGCAATGTTCATACCGTGAGTCTCCCACGACCCAGTGAGCTATAGCAGCATTTAGAGCTCTCATAAAACGAGCTTATACGCATTGTAACGATAAGATAAGAAAGCTAGAATATATCGAGCAGATGGCTCGTCAGGTTGGGGTCAAGAGAAAAACGATAAAGAGAATGATATACAAATGGAGAATTCAAGACGCAGAGACAAAAAGAAATGATATGCGGAAAGAATTTGCAATTGTTGAGTACATAGCAACCCTCCGAAATGTTTATTAATTTTGCACGTGTCGTGAGATATTATATAATACGTAAAAATAACAAGCACGCCCGTTTTTTTAAAATTTGCGTATTCCAAAATTAGAAGCTTTAAAAAACCGTTTTGGAATATGAACGGCTTTGTTCTTTTTGTGAAATTTTAAATTTTATGTATTTTCCTGAAGATAGTCAATTAAAAGGACCGAAGACGTTAGATTAATAAATGTAAGTTACTGCATATTTAATGATTACGGGTTTGTTATTGTGAGGGTGCAGTTATGGAAAGGATTCAAAACGTTACTTTTAAGTTTACAACATTTCAAACATTTGTTTAAACTTAGGCTATCTTCAGCAAATAACAAACTTTTTAAGTGGGTTCATTAAGTGGAAAAAATTTAAAAGTTTAAATGCTGAAAATATGCCTAAATTTAGGCCAAAAACAGTACATATGTTAGTATTTTTGTAAGTAATATATATATTTAAAAAATTCGCTATTTTTTAAAATAAATAATAAATTGATTATTTTAAAGCATGTTACTTTTAAACAGAATAATGTTTTATCACATGACACAAAGAATAACTCAGTGAAAATTAAGAGTTTAATGGGACTGGCAGGAAAGGAAATTTGCTAATAATTCTCTAAATTTTAATTTTAATTTTACAAAATAGAAAAAATATTTGAAAACAATAAGGAAGTTAAAAATCATAATTGAATCAAAGTCTGGAAAAATATTTTGTAAGATTGCATGAAATTGCTCAGATTAAAGAAAAAGATTATTGGTGGATATTATTTTTTGAAAAATTAAAGTAGTTTTGAATGTTAATTGTTTGTATTTTACTTTAGAAATGCATAAATTTTCTGGATACTTTACTATAACAGATGCATATTATTTTTCTTAAATTTTAATGAGAAAGTCTAGATAATTTTTCTTCTGGATTTATAATGTAATTTAATAAAATTTAATTTACTTTTAAAAATTCTCTAGCAGTAAACCATTGCAAAGGAACATGTAAACGAGCACCGACTGAATCTCCTATGTATACAAGACCACGTGGATTTGTTCTTTCACAAAGCTCTTTTTCGTATGGTTCACCTGTAATTTTATCTGTACCCTGCAATGACAAATCTTAAGTTATAGAGAACTAAATTATAATTTATGAGTAATTTTTATATCACTAAAAGCTTTTTAAAACTATTAATAGAGTAAAATGACATTTAAAATTTATTTTAATTAAGAAATAATTAAAACATTACAGAACCATTCTAAAGATTATAATATGTGATAGTAGTGATTAGGATGAAACAACTATAATTAATTGGAAAAATTAGTTTCTTAACAGATTTGTGTGTATAAAAGAATAAATTTTAAGTTGAATGAGTTTTTTAATGACAAACTTGAACTTTGAACCGGAAAATATATTGTTACTCACCCATATTCCATTACAGTTTTGAATCAATATCTCTATCATAATCGGCAGGTCTAAGAAGAAGCACAATTGATAAAACACTGATAAATTAACTAACAATATTAAATATGAGTGTTAATTTTGAATAAATTTGGTTACCTGCGACCTGGTTGAATATGNTATACAAGTTTGTTTTTCCTTTTTGTTTAACTTTGGGCTAAATATACATTATTTAAGATTCATTATAAATGAATTGTGTATTTAGTAGATTTAATGTAAAAATACTTTAAACAACTTTATCATTTTATTCATACTGTATGATTATATTCAAATGCTCAGTTATTTTTGGAAATGTGTTGTTGTATAAATCATAATTTAAAAATGTTAAAATAATGACTCATAGTTGTTTTATTTTGATAAACTGTTTGTCAAGCATTGTCGACTTTGTTTAGAATATAATTTTTAAATAGAAATGTTGAGTATTGCTAATAAAAAAATATATTATTGATTGGTAGAATTCAAATTAGTTACAGGTATATAAATCACAACTGAAATATTTATTATAAATACCAGGGCTTCTTAAACTGTGGGTCGTGACTCCATTTGGGGTCGCTTTGCGAAATATTGGGGTTGTGAGATTTTAATGCAAAATATTGAAAATAATTGAGTTTGAAAATGGCACGCTTTGTGTCACTTCTGGTGCAGCGAGACGACAATTCAGCAACATTGATTGTAGCATGAACTAGTGTAGTGTTGTCACTTTTCAGTGTATTCAGTTGTCTCTGTTCCACTGTAACACAAGAGTGAACTGTGGTAGTACACCATTATTGTTTTTGCAAATTTGTATATATCTTTATTTTATATTTTTTGGGTCGCGAAAAAAATCACATTCATAAATGGGGTCGTGAATAAGCAGAATTTAAGAATCCCTGATATATACATATAAATGTAATAAATTAAGGGTTTGGGTGTAAATATGATGCCATAAAGCTTAGAGAAAATGGAAAAATTGAACTTAAGAAGTTTTCTTCTTTGTTTACTTTAATCATAATATGATGTGTGTTATAGTTAAAAAGTGTTATTTAATTTGAAATACATTGCTGTTTAGCTGTTAACATGCATTATAATGTACTAATGGAAATGGCTCTTATTTTAAACCCACACTCTTCAAATGTGAATATATATTTTTTCAAGTGTTTATCTAACTACAGTTTGGTTAAACAGGGATGTTTAAAATTAAGTTAGAAAGTTATATATATAACATTTTCACAAAAATATAAGGTTTAAAAAATAATATTAATGTGGATTTTAATATTTTCTAGCTAATATTTATTAGTTAGTTTTTTTCTTTTGACTTATGATGTAATCATTTTATATTTATATTATCCTTATCTTTTCATTTCTTTATATGACTTAAGAGTAGCTAAAATTAATATGTATTATATTTAATAATAGTTTCAAATCTGGCACATTTTGTTTTGAAACTACATCTTTAGAGTGGTGAAAAATAGTTTGAACTGCATTTTTTCAAACATTATTGTGGAATTTAAATAATTCACTTTTCTAATCATCCTTTGAATACATCACCAAAGTTTATTTTTAATTATTTGTCTGTTTTTGATTGATAGTAAACAAAATTCAGTTTTGTGTGATATTTGTTTACACATGTGTAAACAAATATCAAGCAAACTAATTTTAAATAATGAATAAAACTCTGATTTTTTAAAACTAATATATTTTAAGCAGAATTTTTAAAGTTTAAAATTAATGAACTATCAAAACCATCTGTTTCATTAAAGAAATACAAACATTTTCAACCTATGCATTAGGTTGAAAACATTAGTTTGTCTAATTAAATGTTTCTCAGCAACAGATGGTGGTTTTGATAGTTCATTAAGTATAAAAAGCTGAGTTTGATCAGTGATTTTTGGTTTAAAATTAATTCATAATTTAACAATTCTGATAGTTGTATAGATAATAATTAAAATTATACTATTAGGATTGATCCTTGAAAAACCAACTGACTTCTTTTTATATGATTAAATTTCTTAAAGAAAATTTGACCTTAGTATTATTGCTTTACACTTATGACAATTCATAACAATATATATAGTTTGTGTAATAGTGTATTTTATTTATTAAAATTCATATAGAAATATGAAAGTTGAAAGTCTTAGATCCAAACAAAAACATCTGAGATGTGAAGAAATTGTGTCAAGTAAAAACTTATAAGAATTTATACAACGGTCAAAAATTTTCTTAGGAGGTTTTCTTTGGTAATGATAAGTTTTGCACTTTGAAGTGAAATGTAGAAAATAATAATACAAATAAAGATGTTGTGGGTTAGGATTCTCATGATCTTTACCTATATTGTACCTTGCACAGATTTTTTTCAAAAGTGTTGCAATCTGTCTGTAAAATTTTTTTGTCCATGATAAAAAGTGATTTTTCTCACTTCATTTTTGCTCAGTTCTTTTCCTTGTGGCATTTTGTAGAAACTTAGATCAGAATTATACAATTATTATGGAGGAGAGAGTAAATGATATGCATTTTAATTTCCATATTGCTTATGAAGTACTGTACATTCAATTACATGATTTTACAACAAAATTGGTTGTAATTTTTATATTAATTCATCATTCAGAAATTTGAATATTTTTATTTAAGAATATGATTTTTTTTTATAAGTAATTATTTATAATAATGAGCTTATTTATTGTTAAATTGGTATAAATAAACATCCTGTGAAGTTATACACAAATTTCAACTGTATGTATAATTTCTTTACAGATATTAATTAATGGTCAAAGTAAAATTGAAAAATATTGAAGGCTAGGATTTAATTAATTATTAAATAGTGAGATCCATATTTTTGGGAGTTTTACAGTGGGCTTATTATATTGCTCCAATTTCTCAATAAATAATGTTTTCCAGATAAATAAACAGTCTGGTCAGTCAGTACAACTCTCACACTGTATGAGGATGGAAGATTTGTTCCAAGGGGTGTAATGTAATTATAAAGAACTCTTCAAGATAGTTCTGTGGAAATTCTATTATTATAAATGTCATCTTGATGTTCTAATATATGGCTTTGCAATTTTCTACTTGTGACCCTGATATATATATCACTTTTTCATCATTGTTTTGTTGTAAGGGAATTATGTATATGCCTGATTTTTCTAACATAGTTAATTTGTCTGTCTTTATATAGTATTCTGCAAAAGGGTAGCTGTGGTTGTATTGGAATATTAAATCCTGATTTTTGAAATTTTCTGATGTACAAGGACACAGACTCAAGATACAGGATGGGTGGTCTTATAAATGTGATTCTTTTTTATTATTTCTAACAGATGGGTAGAAGAGAAATTTTCGCAGATGGATTTGAATGCACTTGAGTTTTGCATAAGTATATCCTGCCTTACACATTGCCATATTAATAAATTGCAACTCTTTTTGTGCCAAATGTTGCAATGATGGTAATATATAGACTCTATGAATAAGTGCAGTTATGGTGTTTATGTAGCCAGGCAGTTGGAATGAAGTAGCCCGGTATGACATGAGGACAGGCTAAATTTGGGTTATACACTGCAACAAACTTCAAGCATTTTTTGTATTAAGGAAATTGGATGCTAGGAAATTGATGCTGCTGTCTTTTTCTTTTTCTACATTAAAATTGTAGAAAAAGTAGGCAATAATTTGAACTGTCTGATGATGATTTGTCTTGCTAGTATTTCTCAAATCGAAACTCTATCTTAATTTTGTTAAGGACCTTGGGCAGTACATGTAGAAAATACAGTACATGTCTGGAAAATAATTATATGCAATGAATCATTAATATTGATTTTGTACAATATGTCTTCATTGGCATTATTTTAGGTTTTTCAATCTTACCACAAGTATTAAGACTGAAAAACTAATGCACTATATCATTTTCAGACTGATTTTAGAACTTACATAAACAGAGAAAGCATACAGAAGCATGCATTGGTACAAAATGTGATGCAATGTATGAAATATTTTTGTACCTTTTGTACCACATAGCAATGATCGCATACACATAGTTTAATCAAATTTTAAGAAAATGCTAAAATACAAGAACGCTCTGTAATCTGGGATTATTGATAACTTGTCATAATTCCTGTCCCTGGGAAAGCACCCGGCACTTGAATGCCGGATTATGAATTTCTATTTATTATCAACTAGCTGTTACCCGTGACTTCGCCTGCGGAGGTTTTGCAAGCAAACCCCATTTATATTCAGTATTTCAACAACCATAGTAATTGTTATATAACACCTACTGCCGAGAATGATGAGAATTGCTGAGAATCAAACAAACTATTTTCAATTTGATCAATTTTCTGGAACGTTTACAATTGTTCTATAATCGAACCGATATGCAATAACAAATTCAAATTTAAAAAGGTTTGAACATTTGGTTAAAAAATCGAAATATATAAAATATTTATAACAATGTCTGAAATTTTATCAATTTAATACACTTAAGTACTTAATGAAGACTAAACGTAACAAAAAATCGGATGTAAAATAGTACAGTAGAAGCCGTTTTTCCGGTTAAGACTTAATCCTCTCCCTCTCACCCCACAGGGGAATTTCGAAAAATCCCTTCTTAGTGTGCATTCCCATGGTATACCCTACTAAAATGCATATAAAAACAAAAAATCGCATCTAAAATAGTACAGTAGAAGCCATTNTGGAATGAAGTAAGCCGGTATGACATGAGGACAGGCTAAATTTGGGTTATACACTGCAACAAACTTCAAGCATTTTTTGTATTAAGGAAATTGGATGCTAGGAAATTGATGCTGCTGTCTTTTTCTTTTTCTACATTAAAATTGTAGAAAAAGTAGGCAATAATTTGAACTGTCTGATGATGATTTGTCTTGCTAGTATTTCTCAAATCGAAACTCTATCTTAATTTTGTTAAGGACCTTGGGCAGTACATGTAGAAAATACAGTACATGTCTGGAAAATAATTATATGCAATGAATCATTAATATTGATTTTGTACAATATGTCTTCATTGGCATTATTTTAGGTTTTTCAATCTTACCACAAGTATTAAGACTGAAAAACTAATGCACTATATCATTTTCAGACTGATTTTAGAACTTACATAAACAGAGAAAGCATACAGAAGCATGCATTGGTACAAAATGTGATGCAATGTATGAAATATTTTTGTACCACATAGCAATGATCGCATACACATAGTTTAATCAAATTTTAAGAAAATGCTAAAATACAAGAACGCTCTGTAATCTGGGATTATTGATAACTTGTCATAATTCCTGTCCCTGGGAAAGCACCCGGCACTTGAATGCCGGATTATGAATTTCTATTTATTATCAACTAGCTGTTACCCGTGACTTCGCCTGCGGAGGTTTTGCAAGCAAACCCCATTTATATTCAGTATTTCAACAACCATAGTAATTGTTATATAACACCTACTGCCGAGAATGATGAGAATTGCTGAGAATCAAACAAACTATTTTCAATTTGATCAATTTTCTGGAACGTTTACAATTGTTCTATAATCGAACCGATATGCAATAACAAATTCAAATTTAAAAAGGTTTGAACATTTGGTTAAAAAATCGAAATATATAAAATATTTATAACAATGTCTGAAATTTTATCAATTTAATACACTTAAGTACTTAATGAAGACTAAACGTAACAAAAAATCGGATGTAAAATAGTACAGTAGAAGCCGTTTTTCCGGTTAAGACTTAATCCTCTCCCTCTCACCCCACAGGGGAATTTCGAAAAATCCCTTCTTAGTGTGCATTCCCATGGTATACCCTACTAAAATGCATATAAAAACAAAAAATCGCATCTAAAATAGTACAGTAGAAGCCATTTTTCCGGTTAAGACTTAATCCTCTCCCTCTCCCCCTGCGGGGAATTTCGAAAAGTCCCTTCTTAGTGAGTGTTTTCATGACGTACCCTAACTGTGTACCAAATTTTACCTCTAGGTTCAGCAGTTTGCTCTGGGTGATGATGAATCAGCGAGTGAATGAGTCAGTCAGGACAAGCAATTTTATATATATATATATATATAGATGTCCATAACTGCCAAAGTCCATAACCATAAAAAACTGTTATCTGTTCAAAGGATTGCAGCTCTCCATATTTATAAGGCTTATAAGACCACACTCACTAGTGCCTTTTTGGTATTGTCAGGCTTGACCCCTATCGACTTCGAAATTAAACACATTACTTGGCAGGAAAATTTCATCACCTTACCCTGGTGAGATTATAGTGACTTGGATGTTGACAAAATGATTAGAGTAGGTAAGATTCCCCCAGTTTGACCTTGATTGATGATATCAAAAAATTCAGCATCAACAAAAATACCCTCCCAACTTACGATTACCATCACTCCCATCTGCTTGCCACTGATGTTTACTCCGAAGATCCAGGTGATCATCCCATGTTTAGGATTTACACTGACAGTTCCAAGATGGGTGACGATGAGGGTGCCACTTTTGTAGTTTACTCCAACTTAGGCTGCGAGCTTCACAATGCTAGCTTCCATCTAGGTACACACTGCTCAATAGCATAGGCAGAAACTTTAGCTATTTAGCCTATATGAGCTTAATTCAGATTAGATGTAGGAAGGACAACAGACACTATTTACACTATTGCATTTATTCTGACAGTAGGGTAGCTTTACACAGGATTGTGAAGTCTGATAGCTGCTTAAAACTCATCCATCTCATACACCACATTCTCAGATGCAGACAACAACAATAGAATAGATTTCCAATGAGTCCTGGATCATGCGGAGATTCTCAGCAACGAGACTACTGGCTGCAAAGTCTTCAGTCACTAGTACTTTCGGTTACATTCCTACCTCATACATCAACAATCACATCAAGAAGCAAATCTTCATTCTCTGGCAAGACAGCTGGGACCATGACACCACTAGTAGGCTCACCTACTAGTGGTGAGCCTACTAGTGGGGATGAACACCACTAGTAGGTGAGCCTACTAGTGGTGTTCATCCCCAAGGTTGACACTACTGCGAATCTTCTCCACTTTTACCCTAGTTACACCCTCACTCAGCTACTTATGGGACATGGCAACTTTAAGCAATACTTGCATAGATTTAACCTTGGAAACAATCCACAATGTGATTCTGGTATTCAGGAGGACCAAACACCACTTCACTTAGTTTTTCGCTGCAATAGATACAATCACATTAGGGATAGTTTAATTAGAGCTGCTATTCTTGAAGAGTACAACTGGCCTTGCAACCCGCACCAACTCATTCACACATACAATGTTCCATCATCTACTCACATTCATATCCCTTAGTGAGGCTCTTGAGAGCACTCACTCTGGGGGCACAGATAGCAATTACCTTTCCCTTGCTTTGTTTCAACTGTCGGTTATAGCTGCCTTTCAACTTTGTATTTTAACTCTTATTTTCTGCCTTCTTTTTCAGTCTAAATTTGATTAGTCCTAGTTTTAAGTTAGATTAGGGACTTAGCTTGGTTTCTGGTTACGTTATGATAGGTTAGGTTAAATTAGATTAGGGTTTGTTAGCTTTAGTCATTTGGTTAGGTTTGTCCTGGGTTATGGTAGGTTAGTTTAGTTAGTGAGGAAGTTAATGTGTAAAAAAATAAATAAATAAATATGCTTTGCTTCATAAATTATTTAAGCAGCAGTCAATAGAAAGTTTAAAACAAACTGCAATTGAACAATGTGAATTTTCAGAAGATGAGTTTACTGTAAGTTGAAATTTATTGTGAAAAAAAATAAATTATTTTAAATCACAATTGCATTCAGTTTTATTAGTATTAAGTAGATATAAGTCTTCCTACTAACAGCTACTTGGTACTAACTTCTACACTTAGCTATTTGTGGTGGCACTCAATTATTGATGTTTGCTACATTCAGGTTTTCTTTTAGACCCTTCGGAGGACTATTGCCTTGCAGCCTAAAAAGTGCACGCCAATATCATGCTTAGAGGCTACTGTAGCCTTATGTATGCCGTTCAGAGGAATACTACCTTTCTCTACTGTATCTCCTTTTGCTTCTTCTTCCCCTCACCCTCTTTTTCTGCCAGCTAAACACTTTGTGTATGTCCAATGTCTTTCTTGTAAGTATGTATATTATCAATGATACAGACCTGTCTGCAAGGGATATTTGGCTGAGTATATACTATGAATAGGGTGAGAAAACATCTGGTTCATTTAAACACTGAAGTGCATATAATATTATTATAGTTCAAGAAATAAATCAATATTTAAAATGCTACAGACACATTTTCTTCTAATGCTTGTAATATGAGAATTGCCCAAATAAGTTCTTATAAATTAAATATTTTATCGATTTCCCATTGGTGAAATTCATAGAAGTGCACATATTTCACTTCACTCGGGCTATACAATTTATTCAGATGGACCAAAATCACAATAATTAAATCTGTACAACCTGTTACTTGGTTATACTACAAAAAACTTCTATTTCCTAGAACAAAAGATTGTTATTTTTTGTTGCTACTATATATTTTAGTAAAAGTACAAAATTACGTAATGTTGCTATCATGTGAAATGCAATGAACACATTATGCTTCTAAAAACTATAGACAATTTGATAATAAAATTATCATAAAGGATAAAACAAACTGTTGTAAATTTATATGTATTGATTTATAAATTGGTAAAAGTATATTAAGTGATAAAACAATTACATGTACATTTATAGATGTTTTGCTGACTTTTTAACCATATTTACATTTAGATTAATTTGTATGTAGTGTGGTTTTTGGGTTGTGGTTGTTTTTATCTTTCATTGCTGCAAGTGGAAGAAAACAAACGAGACGAGATTGTAACCAAAACTAAACTTTTATTGTCCTTCTCGCATACTTGGTACAGCACATCTCGACGACGCGGCTAACAAAGACAACTGGTTTTCGACGGTCTTGTGGGGTGAGTTTGAATTTATTCCAGGAAGTGATGACTCATACACCCGGGGTAATTGCTTGTATTTTACAACCGTTAAGGGTACAGATGTGAAGGGCGGCGTTCGCCACAGTAGAACTGATTAAAGATGAAAATTATATATTATTTGGTTCACATCAGTTTAATGTTAAAAATGTAGGAAAAACAAGAGTGAAATTTCTGATTATATGAAATTTTAATTTTTTAAATTAAATGTAATAGCTTACGGCTTATACGGTGTAATGATTTTTTTTATAGAAAAAAAAAAACTGTTATCTCTTGCAACCAGGAGGAAAACATACATTGAATAGCTGACACTGATTTATGTTATATACATCTATTCCACACTTAATACAATTTTCTCTTTCTCTCATAGGTCCATATGCTAAATATAATTTGCCTGGAAATATGGTAGGTGTCTATCTAATATCATAGTCATTTTATAAATTTCTGAGTATAGTTTTATAAGTTTGATTCATATGTGAAATTTTGCACATTATAGAACTATATAAAATGTATCCATAGTATACAATTATGAATATAATCTTTACTTATCATAAATCTCTATAAAAATGTCTTTTTGTGCAGTTTGATAGAAAATAACTCTATATATTCATTACTTGCAAATCAATTAAATGAAGAACTTGTCTAACCATGAAGATGCAATATCCATGCATTTTGTTCTTCCATTTATTTAATGATAACTCGTAGAAAATATTTTATATTGAATTTTATTTGTTGGTCGGTGGAAACTTCAAGATGCGCACAAGCCATACTTTTTAATGAAAATATAAGTATATAAATTTTTCTGTTTTTAGTAATTGACTCATAAATAGTCATCATGTTTCTATAAGCTAATAAAAAATATTTGACCATTTGAAATTTGTCAACATTTAATGAGCACAGATGTTGTTCAAAACTACCAGTGTTCAGTGTATAAAATCACTGAACACTGGTAGTTTTGTTGTAGGTTCGCATATCATAAACGGTATAGCCATATGGAATTTTCCGGGTTTTCTTCACATCCGTAACATCTAAATAGGGACAGTTTCCCATAGAAAATCCTTCCAGGAGGCATTTTCCTTGGCAAATCGTCCATGTGTCACATTGCCATAAGCAAATAAACGAAACCAATCAAATCACAGTGAGCAATCCCAGAAATTTTTCAGGCTGTGCCTGTCCGGTATATGCTAGGCCTCAACCCTTACCAACCAGCCACCCTGTGTATCAAGTCAAACTTATGACAAGTAAGATTAAAAATTCTTCTTAGCATCCATAGGTGGAAATAGTCAAAAAAGTAAAAATAAAATTAAGTCAGGATATTTATGGGGATTACTATAGCTAACTCTGTTCTATTCAAATCAGAAAACTTAATTGGATTCAAAGACTTGATCTGGGTTAAAGTTTGTAAACAGTTTTATTTTTTTACTTTCCTGTCTTGTGGACAGTAAGATGGCTTTTTTTTTTTATCAAGCTTCTCATTCATTCAGTTGACCAGGCTTACAATGAGATGTCCATGTGGTGAGAGATGGGATTTACATATCCAGAATGTATCACTTATGAAAAATTCCTGGCATTTTTTGACCCAGATTCATTTCCGTATCTCCAAGACTTATAGGCTGACACCTTTTAACCTTGGGCATCTGACCGTCTTTATTTTGTTATCATGCATGTTCCGATATAACTTGTAGATGTATTTTGAACTTTGTTTTCAGTTTCAAATGAAATCTATTAAAATATGAAGGTTTTGTTTATTTTTCTCAAAACCAAGATTAAAAAAAGACTATTTATCAGTTTATCAGTATAATAGAAAACTAGACAATTGAATCACACGATGTAGAACGAAAACTTATCTCAGATGACTAAATTATATTGAGTAAAATAAGAATAACACAAATGTTTTCTACTGTATGTCTCAATTATGCATGTATAATAGTCTCATAGTGATGAAGTATTGAAGTGCAGCGACTGAAACTGACAAATTGCTGCAACAGTTTCATGAAGTACAGTCGACTCCCCTATAACACTGTTGATAATTCTGTTTTATATGAATTCATGTTATACGAGCAACTTAATTTTACAAATACATATGCCGGGCTGTGAACAGCTCACATATTTGTAAAATCTAAGTGACTTAAAACGGAATTATCAAGTGTTATAGGGGGGGTCAACTGTAATTACTTGACTGATTTGAACAAAATTATTAGAAGTAATAAAACGACATGTCGTTACAGAGCAGAATTTTAAAATTTGATCTCTGTAACAACATCCAGGGGGATTGTGGGATCATCTCCATGTTAAGTCAATGGAAAAATTTTGCATCATAAAATTGTAAACAAGTGTGCTACCAACATTCAAAATATGGCAAAACTCTTGCACATTTTTTTGAACACAGGTCTTTTTCCAATTTTTCTTGAAAAAATCGATCATATGCACTTTAACCTAACATATTATATAGTTTATATCTTGCATAAAAATCCTTGCACAATGTTTATTATGTAAGTTAAGGATGTTTCAGTGCAAAGGTAAAAATTCACTTCTTATACAGAGTGACAAATCATTTTAATTTAGCACCCCTAATGATTTAAAGTGAGTTTGCAAACCATTCTGTACTTCAGTAAGGAACAGAGTTCTAGTTATTATTTTTCTACACCATGTTTGTCAATACAGAATGGTGAAGACAGCAACCAGTTTTGTAACATATGATGGTTCTGCATCATGTGCTTCAATTCATCTTATAGGGAATGCAGTTTTAAGTTAATTATATCAATTATAAAATAAAGTTTAATTATTGTAATTTTTAGCTCTTGGAGTCAGAATTAAAAATTACCAGTAATTTTCTGGTTAACTGGTAATATTTGAAAATTTAACTTATTACATATAATAATAAAATTGATAAATTTTTAACCCTCTGACATTGGGGACCTAAGACAGCAATGTACTGTGCAATACATTCTAATAAAATAATGGTTTTATGTACACAAAATGTCATTTTAATAAATATTTTATATAATATATATGATAATTTCATTATAAGAACAAAAACAAACTTAATTTGTAATATAAATCAAAATTCAATAAATTTATTTCCTTGTTTTTTTTTTTTTTTTAGGAATGATGATAAAACAGAAGCAGATTATAAAGTAACTGGTGGATCAGTCTTACATTTAGTGTTGGCTTTACATGGTGGTGTATATTGAAGATTAGGAATCTCCATTATACAGTAATCACCACTGAACTTAGACCAGGCTGCAGTTAACGTCATCCAATAAATAGGTTTAAAAAAAAAGTAGCTTTTATTCATTGCATAAATTTTTACATAATTTAGAACAAATATACATTAATTAATCTTTGATAAATATCAACTTGATATCTTGCAGGTTTAACAAGATTGACCCAGTCAAATTTCAGTCACAGGCATCAAAAAACATAGACCACTGCATCACCCCTGTCAATGAACATAGACTACTGCATGTTTAATATTTTGTTGCATCACCTTTACGGCCAAAACACCTTCCATGCATTTTGGCATGCTGTTGACTAGGAGTTCACATTCATTCACTGTTATGGAATTCCAGATAGTTCAAATGGAAGCTTTTAGTCCTTCAACTGTCAGAAGGCATGCTTTTGCAGACATCTCTTCATGATGTTCCATACATTCTCAATTGGTGAAAGATCTGGGCTATTGGATGGTCAAGGAAGAACTTCTATGTTCTTTCCTGCAAGCCACTGTTTTATTTTTCTGCTTGTATGACATGTGGCCCCATCCTGCTGGAAAATGCAGGTTCTATTTGGATATAGCTTTGCTATGGATACAAGCAAATACTGTTGTAGAATGTTAATGTATTGTTCTGAAGCAAGTGTTCTATCAACAAATGCTAACTGACCAATACCACTGGTGCTCATACATTTCCAAACCATGAAGCTGGCAGGAAACTTCACTGACAAGTGAGTGGTATAACAACGATAGCTCATTAGCTTGACCGGCAGATCAAATGACATATTTGCTTTTGTCTGTTGCTGATAATTCAAAGTTTGATTTATCAGACCACAGAATTTCATGCCACTTTTGTTGAGACCAGGAAAGATGTTCTTTGGCTCACTGTACCTGTTCTTCTTTTGATGTGCTGTTAGCAAAGGTTTTTCATGTGCTGCATAGAATTGGAAATGCATTTCTTGCAGTCTCCTGCATATTGTCGAAACAGATACATTCTTTCCAGTTGTATCATTCCATATTATAGTTACATTCTATATCTGTGGCATGGCAGTTGTTTTTTACGATTTTTTTAAAACTTCTATCATCAACTTTTGAAGTTTTTCACTGATGTCCAGCAGCTTTGTTATGTATAACATGGCCGTGGTTAGTGTAATAAACAGTAATCTGGTGCACTGTTGTCTTGCTTAGCAATAGTTCTTTTCTAATAGCTCTCTCAGACATGCCAAGACTTTGTTTAGCAATGATAGCATTCCTTAAATCTTCTGAAACAGCTTTTCCACTGATCATTGTAGACAAAATGCGTAGGTTCATAAATAAAACTAAAAAAGCACTTTATATAATTCACAGGATTACTGCAGGCTAAAGTGAGGCTAAAATAATCAGTTGTTTCAGAAATACTGCAATTGTAATAATATTTAAATGCAAATTATCAGCTGGTCTATATTCATTGACATGGCTGATGCAGTGGTCTATGTTTTTTGATGCCTGTGATTCAAGTTTGACTGGCTCAATTTTGTTAAACTTGCAAGATATCAAGTTGATATTTAGCAAAAATAAAGATTAATTACTGTATATTTGTTTTAAATTATGTAAAACATTCATGCAATGAATCAAAGCTACTTTTTTAAACCTATTTATTGAATGACATGTTAACTGTGACTTGGTGATTACTGTAATAAACTGAAGAATTTGGAAAATTCAAATTGGTTTTATAGTACAGGTAACCCCTGTATAACACGGCACTTCTATAGCACGGGTTCACTCTAACACGTTTTGGGAATTAGGTAAAACCCTTGTACAACATAAAATGTAATAAAGGGTGCGTTCTTTTATATCTCCTCATAACTCCGTGTGAGCATTCTAATTGTTTCATGTCTACTTTGAATGCTCTTTCAACAAATAATCCATTTAATGGTTATATTTTACAAATGGGACCCTTCTTTTGCCTCTAAAAGCTCATTTTAGAATTATAGATTCCTCCATCACGATACTATCGATAGTGCGGGCGCCGCCATCTTTCTTTCAACGTCGTTCCTAAATGCCTACAAACAGCAGCGCACTCCTGTTGCAGAGCGATCGCTATTAACGAACGCACCCAAACACTGTCACCAGTTGATGATGCTCATTATATATGATGAATAATCCTCTGGTAAAATATTTACTTAAATAATAAATAAGTATTTTACCTATGAAAAAAAATGAATAATAAATCCGATTTAAATAAGGCTTTAACAGCATGCTTTTTAATTTTTGGAACCTCATTAACCCCACTTTTCGCACTAGTTCTTTGTTTCGTATAACACGGATTCTCATAACACAGCAATTTTTTTGGAACGTAACTCCCGTGTTATACAGGGGTTACCTGTATATTTATTTATCTGGTTTGAATATGTTTCATTTTCTATAACAACTGTAAAATATTTTTTCTATATATGTTTATTAAAATTTAAACACATTATTTGAAATAACAACAATTTGATTCAATAACTAAATATAAAAGCTGCTTTGTTAAAAATAGAATAAAATACTTTAAAATAATTTCTTAAAAGTTTTCTTTGTATTGATAGTTTTATGATTAATTATCAAACAAAAAAAAATTAAATAAATAGTTGACTGAAACATGTCACGCCCGAAACATGTGTATCAACTGAAATAAAAGATGAAGAAATGCTATGTAATCAATTAATCATACTACATAGTGTTTAAGCAACAAAAAAAAAAAATTAAATAGTTACTATGAACATATTTTGTATTTACATTTTAAATTAATTCATACACTTATTGTCATAAAAAATTAGTGCACTAAGGAGGAGTTGTCGGAATTGAACAAAATTGTGTGTGAGTGTAATGGTGATAGAAGTAAGTGATTACAAAAATAAAAGCAAAAAAGGATAATTTATTTATTGCAGGATAAACTACAAATGAAAGGAGGTTCTAGAATCCTGTTGGGTCGCCTCTAGCGTGTAATACACAATATGGTACAGGCAGACATGGAGGCATGCAAATGTCATATGGTGTCCTGTGGCATCTCAATCCACAGTAACTGTGGATTGCAAAGCAGTCCTCTAGTTTGGTCAAACTCCTAGGATGTCCAACTTGGTGTCTCAGGTGATCCCAGATCTAGGTGTTCAATTGGTAATAAATCGGGACTGGGCAGGCCAGGGAAGTATGGCAATACGGCAGAGGCAGTTCTGTGACACCCTTACTATGTGGCTTAGCACTGGAAAATGGCTCTTGGGAGCCCTGCCATGAGAGGCAACATGTGGCTGCAGGATGTCGCTAACATATAACTGGGCTGTCATGGTTCTTGGACCGCTACTAGAGGTGACCAGCTGTTATATGTGAAGGCATACCAGACTATCATACCACCTGTGGGGTAGTGTGCTGCTTCAAAGTGTAGGCAATATTGAGGCGTTCTCCACAGGGCCTCCAAACATGAACATGGCTGTTGTCAGTGCCCAAACTGAATCTAGATTCGTTTCTGTAGATGACCTGGTTCCATTCTGTTGCAGTCAAATCCTGTCAGGAGCGACACCATTCCAAATGGAGGTGACGGTGGGTGGTGTTAATGGCAGCACATAACGTTAAGAAATGTTCCTTATTCAGGTGCCTGGAAATGGTACAGACAGACATAGGGGCCTGTAATGATGGTGTGCCACCTGTGGCCAGATAGCAGACAATGATACAGTTGGCCAAGTGTGTGCTTGTTACAGGACCAGGCGGTTCTCTTGGCTGGTGGTCTTCCGAGGTTGTCCTGAGTCTGGGCACATAAATGCAAGCTCTCTCTCTCAGTCCACTCAACTCTTGTCCACTAGTCCCACTGGAGGTGGATCCAGTGGATGAGAGTTGTCAGAACAACCTAGGTATTTAGCAAGATAAAAATCTGGCTTCTCTCAACCTGATGAACCTTTCCCTCTCAAATTTGGTTAGTTGTTCATATAGTCTTTGATTGTGATGTAAAGGCATCTCTAGTGATACCATGTCCCTCTGTAACAGGTAAACTATAGACAGGATGCCTTTGCTTGTGTTTTTTATAGACCAAAGGGACACAATGTCTTCTGCTAGCATTATGCAATGAGCCATCATGCTATAAGGGTGCGACTATGCAGATGCGAATTTAGAGCGAGTGAGAGGTTGCGAGCGATTTAGTTTTCGCAAAGGAAAACCATGCACAAACGAGAAGCGAGAAATAACGCTGGCGAGAGATAATTTCTGGTTCTCGCACATATATGACAGGTTTTGATATTTATCGCTTCTCGCCTCTTCTCGCTCGCTCGGAAAATTCGCTCGCTCGCGTCTGCATAGTCGCACCCTAATTCTAATCATCTCCATATCTGCTTGAGACTTATATGCATGCCAAGTTTTGCAGGGATATGACAACTCCTTGGTGTGTTAATTTTTATGGCAATGAGTATTTTACTGAAAAAATATTCACTTTATAAAAATGGGTTGTTTATTTATATTAGTGTCCTAGTTCAAAAAAAACTTATTTTAAAAATTTAAATTTTATTTATTTATTTATATATGATCATCATGATTAATTGATATTGAATAAATACATAAAATCTTTACAGATATAATGATATTATAAGTCAAAATTATTGACACTTGTGTTTATTTAGATCACTTGCATTAAAATCAAAACACTGTGGAGGGGAAAAAAAAGCAAATTGAAAGTATCTATACTTTGTTTTTCCACTTTAAATTTTAGAATTAATTCCAATGCTACAATGAAATTATTTTATAATTATGTATTTGATATTTGTATTGATAAAACAGATGTTTGTCCTAATACTACCAAGATTGATGCATGTTTGTTTTAATTTTAATATATCTAAAACACTTAATTTCCATATAAAATATTTTCAACAATAACTTTCATTGTGATTCATAATTGTCAAAATATTTAATCTTCAAAATTGAAAATTACATTGATACATACTTATATGCACACATTTACAAAAAAGTTATTTAAATTATAAATACAAAAAAATTACAGCAATTGTATATAATGATAAAGTATATAGCAACATTTACAGAACCAATTTCTGGCATATAATACAAAAAAACAAATACTGTACAATCATTTTTCAACTCCTGAGTTCTTCAGGTTTGACAGAATGGTTACCAGATGAAATGTTATTAGAGCAAACATCTATTTGTAAAAATTTTTAAAACAATGTCATTTGAATAACCTTTCAAAATTATAAACATAAATTTACTGTTACATTGGCATTGTCATGTGCATAATCATTCAATTAACCAATACAGGTGGTGTCAAGCAGGGCTTGACAGGCCATTGAAAATGCCATTTCCTCCTTAAAATTTATACAAGATGACTCAAAGTTAGCTTTAAAACTTTTTATGGTGTCCAACCATCTGAGAAGCTCTGTGTGTGATGTTATGAAGAGAAGTTTGACCCATGTGAAGACCACAACTATTTTCAGATCTGCTGTATACAGAGAGGGATGTCGATGTTCTAGCATGTCTTTGAGTCATCTTGTATAAATTTTAAAAAGAAAATGGTGTTGTCAATGGCCTGGCAGGCCCTGCTCAACACAACATTGTAGTGGTTAATTGAATGATCATTATGGCAACAATGCCTATGTAACAGTAAATTTTTGTTCATAATTTCTAAAGGTCATTTGAATTACATTGTTTAAAAAATTTTTACTAGTAGATGATTCTTCTGATAACATTTCATCTGATAACCATTCTGTCAAACCTGAAGTATACAGGAGTTGGAAAATGTTTGTGCAGTGTTCGTTTTTTTGTATTATACACACCAGAAATCAGTTCTCTCTGTTGTTACATATATCCTGGTGTAGGGTGGTGTATTTTTTTGATAAATTATGTTTAGAATGATTTAATGTCCACCTTGATTACCAAACAGTATTTGAATCATTTCATTATTTGGATTAGCTTTACCAACAATATTTCTTTCTACTAGTTCTCTCCAAATTACTTTTGTAATAAAAGGATGTAATTTCTGAAAATAATATAAAAAGATTTCACTATAATTTAATATAATTTTTCTACTAGTCAAGATAAATCTTACCTGTAAAGGATGAAAGCTAAAACTCAGTTCTAACATTTCCCATATTAAATATCCTGATTGTTGCCATTCACACATTACTAAGTGATTAATACAAATAATTATTGTTAAATATAAATATAATTTTAAAATTTATAGCAGATAACATTTTACCTTGATGTAATGGATTATGCATATAATGGAGTTTAAATGACTTGAATTTATATGAAACACTTATTTGTTTTAAGACATTGGAAAGTTCCTCTCCTCTCTACATAAAAATATAAATTTTATTTTCAATAATTGCTTATTATATTAAGATAAGATTTAAAAATTTACCTTTGAAGTAGCTGTTCTTATAGTTTCATTTTTATTCAACCATTGATAACACGGACCAATTTTCATAAAATTAAACCAATTATATAAGTCGTCATAAGTTACATCTTTATTTACTTGTCCTAGAGGATGTAAATGTTTTGCCATTGTAGGATAAATAAAAGAACCATTTACTAAACCCATTAACACAACATGACTATTGGGAGGTAATGTATTTTCCTGTTGAAAATTTAGCTTTAAAAACCAAGAAAATTAAAGTATTTATATTAGAATAAAACTTAGATTTTACCAAAAAGTTTAGACTTTTTAATACATTTTTCTTAAATTTTTCTGGTTTAATTAAGTCATCTAAAGAATTCATATAACTAAAAAAAACAATTGTTATTTATGAATGTTAATTTCTTAATTTCAATCAGCCATGATTTTTTTAATGAAATTTAAAAAATAAATTATATAAAACATATTTAAATGATTATATTAAATTTAAGTTTTAATATGAGTTAAATTTATAATTTTATTTAATTTATGAAAATGTCTTAACTAATTTATATTTAATTTATAGAATTACTTGCACTGAACAGATATCATTTACCATCATATCATAGGCAATCACAGGTAATGATGTCTTGTTATGAGAAATTCTACAAAAAAAATAATAAATTGGTTTAGAGAGGATATATAACATTTATTCTAATAAAAACAGTTTTCATGTGTTGTTATATATTCTAGAGAATTAAGTAGATAATGTTATCATTGATGTCTAAACAATTACTTATTTAATCAGTTTTTTAGAGTTAAATTAATACTTGATGTTAGGCCTGAAACTTCTTTCATTTAAAATTTTGATCTTTTCCTACATTGTCAGAATAAATACCCAAGAATATAACCATTTAAAATGGAGAAAAAGTCCAAAAGTATTTTGGATTGTACTTAAATATTTTGGACATTATCTATTTTACAAGAATTTTTGAGCTTAATACTGAGCAATTACCTT
>NW_019384995.1:240582-252264 GCF_000671375.1 Centruroides sculpturatus | reverse complement strand
GTGCAGTAATGTGCTCATTGAAATGTTTTAGCAGGTTTTTCAATCTTAAGTACAGTATAGTCAGAAAGAGCTTGCACAAACAAGCTGGATGCAGACAGCAGTGTGTGCTGTTACAAAATGCACAGCAATATCTGCAATGTTCAGATTGTATATAAATTATCAAATTTTGCAAAAGTACAAAACCATCCAGTGATCTGACATTTTCAATAATCCAGCACTGCTGTGATTCTGTGGATGCCAGATTAAGACTTCTACTGTAATATGAATATATATGAAACAATACCATTAACAGCCAAATTTTGATAATCTCTATGATTACATAAATTGTGTTCCCTTAATCTAAAATACAAAGAATCTGTATATCCTTGAAGTGTAGGCCAAGAGAAATTCTTATAACCTGAAAATAAATAACAACAACATAATTTTATGTACTGATTATTATCTTGTTTAAATAAAATGGTTACCTGTTGCAAATGATGTTTCAGGCCAGTCAAGTTCATTTCCAAGAATGAATTCAAGATGTGTAAAATATTTCTAAAATCAAATGAAAGGTTTGTATATAGTGTAAATAATCAGAAAGATTAACTAGTCTTTCTGAAAAATTTATGATTTTTAAGAAAGAATAATTATTTCTTATCTGTTTAATCTGAAAACAAGAACATTTTTACTCTAAAAATAATGAAATAATACTTAATTTAGATATGCTTGTTGGAAGATGACACCATTTCATAATAAGAGTGTTGTACTGTAATACTGTATAATTCATTGTGAAAACTTTGGCAACACTAACAGGTAGGTTACTGAAATAACACTTTAGTACAATTTACCAAACAAAAATCTAAATGAAGGAAACGGGTGTCTGTAGGATACCTTTGTATGCTCTTTTAATTTGTGTATTGCCGGATGGCTGAGTGGTCAAGGTGGCAGCCTACCGCTCTGGGGGACCCGGGATCGGGTCCAGACGGATGAAAAAATCGCTAGAAATTTTTCGGGGGGGTGGTCCGTTCGGATATATCAGGCTTTTTTGAAAAGGTGGCAACTTAGTGTTGCCACCTTTTCAAAATCGCTGACCCGGACGGCAGGTGAGATTTGTTCCTGACGCATGTGTATGTCATTTTGCAATGCGAAGAATAATGTGCAGTGCCTGCCGGTTCTAAATTAGTTACGGACTTGGGTAGGAGTAACGTAAGTAACCTAAATTAAGAAAGAACAACTACAAATGAGTTAGCTCTATTGACTATTGCAGACGTGTACGAATACGAATTGTACAAGCAAAAAAAAAAAGTCGACAGGTTGCGCACGATATTCCCGAACAAAAGTAATAGTTCGCCCGGACGATTCCCGTACTGTCCGGGTGAAAACCGGGTGGGTGGTAATACTAGTCGGGCTCCGCCCCGCTGTGGGCCTGGCCGAACCCATAATGGGCTTGCTTTTTTAAAAAGGCTTTTAGTGCCCACAGGGCAGAAAGAATTAAAATAAAAAAAGTATGGAAGAAGAAGCCTGACATCGGGAAAATATTTAAAGATATTAATTTGAACACATTTGGATTAGAAATAGAATTGGAGCAGGAAGCCGATGCAGTGCCGGCCTGAGGCAAGTTTTAGGATGGAGCGAGATCCTATTATGGCGCCCCTCTTGGTTGCCCCTAATTTATACCCTTTAATTAATTTTCTTTACCATTGAGGCGCCCCCTAGGACTTAGCGCCTGAAGCGGTTGCTCCGTTCGTCCTATGGTAGGGTCGGCTGTGAGCCGATGTCGCGGCGTACTTCCTAGACATCTCGATCAAGGTAAATGGAAACGCTGTCACCAAGGGTATTTACGGGAAGCCTACATATAATGCAATGTTCATACCGTGAGTCTCCCACGACCCAGTGAGCTATAGCAGCATTTAGAGCTCTCATAAAACGAGCTTATACGCATTGTAACGATAAGATAAGAAAGCTAGAATATATCGAGCAGATGGCTCGTCAGGTTGGGGTCAAGAGAAAAACGATAAAGAGAATGATATACAAATGGAGAATTCAAGACGCAGAGACAAAAAGAAATGATATGCGGAAAGAATTTGCAATTGTTGAGTACATAGCAACCCTCCGAAATGTTTATTAATTTTGCACGTGTCGTGAGATATTATATAATACGTAAAAATAACAAGCACGCCCGTTTTTTTAAAATTTGCGTATTCCAAAATTAGAAGCTTTAAAAAACCGTTTTGGAATATGAACGACTTTGTTCTTTTTGTGAAATTTTAAATTTTATGTATTTTCCTGAAGATAGTCAATTAAAAGGACCGAAGACGTTAGATTAATAAATGTAAGTTACTGCATATTTAATGATTACGGGTTTGTTATTGTGAGGGTGCAGTTATGGAAAGGATTCAAAACGTTACTTTTAAGTTTACAACATTTCAAACATTTGTTTAAACTTAGGCTATCTTCAGCAAATAACAAACTTTTTAAGTGGGTTCATTAAGTGGAAAAAATTTAAAAGTTTAAATGCTGAAAATATGCCTAAATTTAGGCCAAAAACAGTACATATGTTAGTATTTTTGTAAGTAATATATATATTTAAAAAATTCGCTATTTTTTAAAATAAATAATAAATTGATTATTTTAAAGCATGTTACTTTTAAACAGAATAATGTTTTATCACATGACACAAAGAATAACTCAGTGAAAATTAAGAGTTTAATGGGACTGGCAGGAAAGGAAATTTGCTAATAATTCTCTAAATTTTAATTTTAATTTTACAAAATAGAAAAAATATTTGAAAACAATAAGGAAGTTAAAAATCATAATTGAATCAAAGTCTGGAAAAATATTTTGTAAGATTGCATGAAATTGCTCAGATTAAAGAAAAAGATTATTGGTGGATATTATTTTTTGAAAAATTAAAGTAGTTTTGAATGTTAATTGTTTGTATTTTACTTTAGAAATGCATAAATTTTCTGGATACTTTACTATAACAGATGCATATTATTTTTCTTAAATTTTAATGAGAAAGTCTAGATAATTTTTCTTCTGGATTTATAATGTAATTTAATAAAATTTAATTTACTTTTAAAAATTCTCTAGCAGTAAACCATTGCAAAGGAACATGTAAACGAGCACCGACTGAATCTCCTATGTATACAAGACCACGTGGATTTGTTCTTTCACAAAGCTCTTTTTCGTATGGTTCACCTGTAATTTTATCTGTACCCTGCAATGACAAATCTTAAGTTATAGAGAACTAAATTATAATTTATGAGTAATTTTTATATCACTAAAAGCTTTTTAAAACTATTAATAGAGTAAAATGACATTTAAAATTTATTTTAATTAAGAAATAATTAAAACATTACAGAACCATTCTAAAGATTATAATATGTGATAGTAGTGATTAGGATGAAACAACTATAATTAATTGGAAAAATTAGTTTCTTAACAGATTTGTGTGTATAAAAGAATAAATTTTAAGTTGAATGAGTTTTTTAATGACAAACTTGAACTTTGAACCGGAAAATATATTGTTACTCACCCATATTCCATTACAGTTTTGAATCAATATCTCTATCATAATCGGCAGGTCTAAGAAGAAGCACAATTGATAAAACACTGATAAATTAACTAACAATATTAAATATGAGTGTTAATTTTGAATAAATTTGGTTACCTGCGACCTGGTTGAATATGTTTAGTCAAGTCATTGCAGTCTTTTCCTCTCCAAGAACTACCTCTCCAATCCTAACATAATTATTAATTAAATTATTTAATTTTGAAAGTAACAAAATAAAGCTCTAAAGTATAGAAGTTACAAAGTTATTTAATTGTTGAAGCTTTAAACTATACAAAATTTAATAAGAGTTTTGTTTAAAAAGTTTTAAGTATCAAATTTTTTACAATATTTTAAAAATAATTTACATTTAATAATTTACCTAAATAGTACTGTAACTATCACCATCCAGATCTATGAGTGGTTTGGCTTGATTTAAAAATCTATTATAAAATAATATAATTTTTAAAAGACAAATTTTAATTTTAATGAAAAAATGAATTTTATTATTACCTGTCAATCATATCACACAAAAACCGTAACACTTCATGATCACAAAATGAATTTGTACTTTTAACATTTAACTACATGTTAAAAAAAGTACATTCAAATTAATTACAGTAATAGATGATGATTAAAATGTAAAAGTTTTTTTTTAACCTGTAAAATATTTTGCAAAGTTCTAGAAGCTTGTTGAGACTTCATAACAGCTGGATACATTCCTTCCTATAAATGTTTTATTTGTTAAATTCAAAATATTAAAAAAGTAAGAATAACAAGTTATAGAAACTAACTTTAGGTATAGGAAAAAGATGGTAAAATTCTTCACACTTATCAACACGACATATGCCCACACTATAACAAATTACATCTGGAGATTCTTTCCTCACCATTCTAAAGGTTTTGAAACAATGTTAAAGGAAAATGAAAATCTAAATTTAGTCTAATAAATGATTACTTGTGACATTTTTTCACTCTTTCCGTCCTGTGGGCACTAAGAGGGCCTCTTTTTGCAAGCCCATTACGGGTTCGACCAGGCCCACAATGGGGCTGCCGGGTAGTGAGGGGCGGGGCCCGAAAAATTCCTGGGGATTTTTCGACCCGTTCGGAGTCGAACCCGGGTCCCCCAGAGCGGTAGGCTGCCACCTTGACCGCTCGGCCATTCGGCCGCTACTTGTGACATTGTCACAATGCTGGGCTGCAATTTTTGATAATTTTACTTTAAAAATCGCGTGACTTCCTGCTCCTAAGCTTTCAACACCTAGTCTTGATTTTCATCTAACTTTGCTTTTGGGATCAATGAAAGTCAAAAGACAACTGGAATCTATAGGTCTGCAATTTGAAAATTGCGTCTCAGTAAGTTCTACTATATTCGCTAAATATTTCTTCAGATTTAAAACAATGTATGCAGAAATAAATTTTTGAATAAATGAAAAATTTTAAAAAGTACACTACGTGCCTATTAAAAATAATTGTACAAAAAATAAAGTAGGCCGAAAAAATAAAAAAGTACTTGTTTTTTTATTATATTTTTGTATTACCTTCAATGCCGATTATCTTAAAAATCAAAATACAGTACGCAAGTCTATTATTTAGTTTAAGAATTTTTTATAAATAGAAAATTCTTACTTGGGTATTAAAATAGGACCCCATCTTTTCACTAAAATTCGACACAACTGCGCAAATGTAGTTGGAAAAACGTCACAGATATTGGAAACGACATCAGTTATAGTTTTAGATTCTACTTCAGCAATTTGTTCCAATAATCCAACAGCAATAGTACAAGCTAAAAAAATAAGTAATAAGTTATTTAAAAAATATGTATACAGTATACTTACATNTTTACAAAAAAGTTATTTAAATTATAAATACAAAAAAATTACAGCAATTGTATATAATGATAAAGTATATAGCAACATTTACAGAACCAATTTCTGGCATATAATACAAAAAAACAAATACTGTACAATCATTTTTCAACTCCTGAGTTCTTCAGGTTTGACAGAATGGTTACCAGATGAAATGTTATTAGAGCAAACATCTATTTGTAAAAATTTTTAAAACAATGTCATTTGAATAACCTTTCAAAATTATAAACATAAATTTACTGTTACATTGGCATTGTCATGTGCATAATCATTCAATTAACCAATACAGGTGGTGTCAAGCAGGGCTTGACAGGCCATTGAAAATGCCATTTCCTCCTTAAAATTTATACAAGATGACTCAAAGTTAGCTTTAAAACTTTTTATGGTGTCCAACCATCTGAGAAGCTCTGTGTGTGATGTTATGAAGAGAAGTTTGACCCATGTGAAGACCACAACTATTTTCAGATCTGCTGTATACAGAGAGGGATGTCGATGTTCTAGCATGTCTTTGAGTCATCTTGTATAAATTTTAAAAAGAAAATGGTGTTGTCAATGGCCTGGCAGGCCCTGCTCAACACAACATTGTAGTGGTTAATTGAATGATCATTATGGCAACAATGCCTATGTAACAGTAAATTTTTGTTCATAATTTCTAAAGGTCATTTGAATTACATTGTTTAAAAAATTTTTACTAGTAGATGATTCTTCTGATAACATTTCATCTGATAACCATTCTGTCAAACCTGAAGTATACAGGAGTTGGAAAATGTTTGTGCAGTGTTCGTTTTTTTGTATTATACACACCAGAAATCAGTTCTCTCTGTTGTTACATATATCCTGGTGTAGGGTGGTGTATTTTTTTGATAAATTATGTTTAGAATGATTTAATGTCCACCTTGATTACCAAACAGTATTTGAATCATTTCATTATTTGGATTAGCTTTACCAACAATATTTCTTTCTACTAGTTCTCTCCAAATTACTTTTGTAATAAAAGGATGTAATTTCTGAAAATAATATAAAAAGATTTCACTATAATTTAATATAATTTTTCTACTAGTCAAGATAAATCTTACCTGTAAAGGATGAAAGCTAAAACTCAGTTCTAACATTTCCCATATTAAATATCCTGATTGTTGCCATTCACACATTACTAAGTGATTAATACAAATAATTATTGTTAAATATAAATATAATTTTAAAATTTATAGCAGATAACATTTTACCTTGATGTAATGGATTATGCATATAATGGAGTTTAAATGACTTGAATTTATATGAAACACTTATTTGTTTTAAGACATTGGAAAGTTCCTCTCCTCTCTACATAAAAATATAAATTTTATTTTCAATAATTGCTTATTATATTAAGATAAGATTTAAAAATTTACCTTTGAAGTAGCTGTTCTTATAGTTTCATTTTTATTCAACCATTGATAACACGGACCAATTTTCATAAAATTAAACCAATTATATAAGTCGTCATAAGTTACATCTTTATTTACTTGTCCTAGAGGATGTAAATGTTTTGCCATTGTAGGATAAATAAAAGAACCATTTACTAAACCCATTAACACAACATGACTATTGGGAGGTAATGTATTTTCCTGTTGAAAATTTAGCTTTAAAAACCAAGAAAATTAAAGTATTTATATTAGAATAAAACTTAGATTTTACCAAAAAGTTTAGACTTTTTAATACATTTTTCTTAAATTTTTCTGGTTTAATTAAGTCATCTAAAGAATTCATATAACTAAAAAAAACAATTGTTATTTATGAATGTTAATTTCTTAATTTCAATCAGCCATGATTTTTTTAATGAAATTTAAAAAATAAATTATATAAAACATATTTAAATGATTATATTAAATTTAAGTTTTAATATGATATAGAGTTAAATTTATAATTTTATTTAATTTATGAAAATGTCTTAACTAATTTATATTTAATTTATAGAATTACTTGCACTGAACAGATATCATTTACCATCATATCATAGGCAATCACAGGTAATGATGTCTTGTTATGAGAAATTCTACAAAAAAAATAATAAATTGGTTTAGAGAGGATATATAACATTTATTCTAATAAAAACAGTTTTCATGTGTTGTTATATATTCTAGAGAATTAAGTAGATAATGTTATCATTGATGTCTAAACAATTACTTATTTAATCAGTTTTTTAGAGTTAAATTAATACTTGATATTAGGCCTGAAACTTCTTTCATTTAAAATTTTGATCTTTTCCTACATTGTCAGAATAAATACCCAAGAATATAACCATTTAAAATGGAGAAAAAGTCCAAAAGTATTTTGGATTGTACTTAAATATTTTGGACATTATCTATTTTACAAGAATTTTTGAGCTTAATACTGTATATTGAGTAGTACTGTGGAAGTATAAACTTACTCTTTAATATATTTAATTGTCTCTTCACTGTCTGCTCCTAATAATAATTTTATTGTTAATAATAATTAATCACAATATTAATATAGCAGAAGTTTAATCTGGCATCCTATAATCCAGAATGTGAGGCAATCTGGCTCCCTCTGAAAAGTAGTTAATAATCTGAAATTATCTGATCATCATCCAGCATGGTTTTCTGTGAATCTGAATTTATTTGCACATGTATATTAAGGATTTGGGTGGAAATTGAGGTGAAGATGGATGTGGCTGTGTACACTATTACATATCATCTGTGGGATCAGCAGTGATGTGATCAAGAGAAATAACTCATTACAGCATCTTGTTTTATGGTTTGACACCTTCACTGATGCTTCTCTGTGCCTAATAAATGTTTATGCTACAATCATTAAAGTTGGTGCAAACATGCTGAAAGCTGCTAACAGATTAAGAACAGAAGTAGTGTTTGTGCATGCAAAAACACTTTTAGCAAGCATGGACTCAAAATTGTAGTAAAGTCCAAGAAGTTATGGGCATTTAAAAACTTGACAAGCTTGTCAGTATACTTATAAAATATTTTGGATGACCACTGTAATTGCCAGGAACTGGTTTTTTTAATGTTTGTGTTATTAACCAGAATTTTGAAAGAAGAGGACTTTCCCAAGACAACAACGTCATTCTTGTGCCAAAAGATGCACAGCACATCCCCTCACAGAAACATTGTTATATCATCATCTGGCAGATATTTTCATTGATCCAACCAACAGATTAGTGAGTGAGTACCATTTTTAAATAAACTACAGAGGGACTTTTATTTGAAAGTTGGTTACCTGTGATTGCAATATCATTGAATTTCAATCTGCATACAATGTTAAAATTAGTGTATAATGCTTGCACTAAAGTGGAACAGTGTGAGTTGTTCTGAAAAAGTCACAATAGAAACTTTATGCATAACTTTATGATAAGAAGTTCTATATCAAGCAAAGGGAGAAAGTGCACTTCTCAAATGTTTCAAGAAAATCAAACTTAAAAATCCTGAGAAACTTAAGAGTAAATTTTGTAGAACCTTTTCTTGAATACCACATTGTTTGGAAGTATATATCTTATCCATATTTGTGAGCTTGCTTTGTTTGCCTGTCAATGAATGAGTTTTTTTATTTTGAAACCAATATAATTTTTACATAATTGTAAATTATATTTGGATTTAAGCAATAAGATAAATTAAAAAATTATTAGTATTAAGTAAGTTGATATTATGATTTACTGACACACACAAGAATTCATCTTTCATTGATATTTCTCTGGTTTCTTGTTTCTATTATAAGTACGTTATTTTTTCATAATTAATATTGCAAGCAGACAGTTGAAAGAAAATTATAACATAAGAGTCATAAAATCATAAACTATAAAATAAGTAATTATTTAAATTTTAAAAATAAACTCTAAATTTTTTTTAACAGAGAATGACTCTGGGAGCAGATTTTCAAGGAAGACAAGAAAAATACATTTTTGATAGAAAATGAATGGACAAAGCCCATGATGTTTACAGTTATTTTATGTAAAAATTATTATTTTCAAATAAAAGTTTATTTGACAGGCAAACAGCAATCTCACAAATATGATTAAGCTACATTATAGTTTGAATCATGTGGTCTTTGATGAAAGATTCTGTAAAACTTATAAGTTTCTTGGAATTTAACTTTTTATTTTCTTGAAAATGAGAAGTGCACAATTTTGCCCTTTTCTGAATAAATATTACAGTACAGTATATAGATATGAGTTATTGTGAATGTTGAGTTGGTGCAGTAATGTGCTCATTGAAATGTTTTAGCAGGTTTTTCAATCTTAAGTACAGTATAGTCAGAAAGAGCTTGCACAAACAAGCTGGATGCAGACAGCAGTGTGTGCTGTTACAAAATGCACAGCAATATCTGCAATGTTCAGATTGTATATAAATTATCAAATTTTGCAAAAGTACAAAACCATCCAGTGATCTGACATTTTCAATAATCCAGCACTGCTGTGATTCTGTGGATGCCAGATTAAGACTTCTACTGTAATATGAATATATATGAAACAATACCATTAACAGCCAAATTTTGATAATCTCTATGATTACATAAATTGTGTTCCCTTAATCTAAAATACAAAGAATCTGTATATCCTTGAAGTGTAGGCCAAGAGAAATTCTTATAACCTGAAAATAAATAACAACAACATAATTTTATGTACTGATTATTATCTTGTTTAAATAAAATGTTTACCTGTTGCAAATGATGTTTCAGGCCAGTCAAGTTCATTTCCAAGAATGAATTCAAGATGTGTAAAATATTTCTAAAATCAAATGAAAGGTTTGTAGATAGTGTAAATAATCAGAAAGATTAACTAGTCTTTCTGAAAAATTTATGATTTTTAAGAAAGAAGAATTATTTCTTATCTGTTTAATCTGAAAACAAGAACATTTTTACTCTAAAAATAATGAAATAATACTTAATTTAGATATGCTTGTTGGAAGATGACACCATTTCATAATAAGAGTGTTGTACTGTAATACTGTATAATTCATTGTGAAAACTTTGGCAACACTAACAGGTAGGTTACTGAAATAACACTTTAGTACAATTTACCAAACAAAAATCTAAATGAAGGAAACGGGTGTCTGTAGGATACCTTTGTATGCTCTTTTAATTTGTGTATTGCCGGATGGCTGAGTGGTCAAGGTGGCAGCCTACCGCTCTGGGGGACCCGGGATCGGGTCCATACGGATGAAAAAATCGCTAGAAATTTTTCGGGGGGGGTGGTCCGTTCGGATATATCAGGCTTTTTTGAAAAGGTGGCAACTTAGTGTTGCCACCTTTTCAAAATCGCTGACCCGGACGGCAGGTGAGATTTGTTCCTGACGCATGTGTATGTCATTTTGCAATGCGAAGAATAATGTGCAGTGCCTGCCGGTTCTAAATTAGTTACGGACTTGGGTAGGAGTAACGTAAGTAACCTAAATTAAGAAAGAACAACTACAAATGAGTTAGCTCTATTGACTATTGCAGACGTGTACGAATACGAATCGTACAAGCAAAAAAAAAAAGTCGACAGGTTGCGCACGATATTCCCGAACAAAAGTAATAGTTCGCCCGGACGATTCCCGTACTGTCCGGGTGAAAACCGGGTGGGTGGTAATACTAGTCGGGCTCCGCCCCACTGTGGGCCTGGCCGAACCCATAATGGGCTTGCTTTTTTAAAAAGGCTTTTAGTGCCCACAGGGCAGAAAGAATTAAAATAAAAAAAGTATGGAAGAAGAAGCCTGACATCGGGAAAATATTTAAAGATATTAATTTGAACACATTTGGATTAGAAATAGAATTGGAGCAGGAAGCCGATGCAGTGCCGGCCTGAGGCAAGTTTTAGGATGGAGCGAGATCCTATTATGGCGCCCCTCTTGGTTGCCCCTAATTTATACCCTTTAATTAATTTTCTTTACCATTGAGGCGCCCCCTAGGACTTAGCGCCTGAAGCGGTTGCTCCGTTCGTCCTATGGTAGGGTCGGCTGTGAGCCGATGTCGCGGCGTACTTCCTAGACATCTCGATCAAGGTAAATGGAAACGCTGTCACCAAGGGTATTTACGGGAAGCCTACATATAATGCAATGTTCATACCGTGAGTCTCCCACGACCCAGTGAGCTATAGCAGCATTTAGAGCTCTCATAAAACGAGCTTATACGCATTGTAACGATAAGATAAGAAAGCTAGAATATATCGAGCAGATGGCTCGTCAGGTTGGGGTCAAGAGAAAAACGATAAAGAGAATGATATACAAATGGAGAATTCAAGACGCAGAGACAAAAAGAAATGATATGCGGAAAGAATTTGCAATTGTTGAG
>NW_019384995.1:207886-236392 GCF_000671375.1 Centruroides sculpturatus | reverse complement strand
TAAGAGGAGGCATACAAACACCATTCACGTACGATGTGTAGTTTTGGCGAAAAAGTGAAATATAGGGACATACATGTCCATTTATATATATATATATATAAATCAGTTAAGTTTCTCTTTTCGATGTTTGTATGATGAAAGCTTCCACATGAAAAAAAAGGTGATTCATGCAAAAACTCAAAAGTTCAGTTTGCATATAAATCAAAAGTTCCATTTTTCAGCCAAACTGACTATATCTTTCCAGGATTTCAAGCGAATAACTATATTCCCAGGACCCTGATAGGACCTGATAGAAAGGTCTTTGGTCTATCATGAATAGAAAAAAAAAGGAAACCACAAACCAAATAGTTCTTATCGGAAACCAATGTGTAGGGGTTATGATAAAGAAATCCAAGAAAATATGAAATCGCTGCAAAACTTCGCGACTTCTTATATCTTCCAATACCGCTAAAGTATTAAAAATAAATAAATAAAATAATAAATAACTAGTACGAACGTATAAAAATATATAAATTTAGTTTTATAGGGTTATATTTCTTTATTTATTTATATATATATATATATATATTTATTTTTTTTTCTGTAGAGAGAATATATATCTTTATTAGCTATATCAGTAAAGTTTATAAATTTGCAACCTTGCCGTTACAGGTAGGAAATTCAAAAAACGTAGGAAGAAGACGTTAAGATCGTGTTCAGGATCAATTTTTATGGTTCGGAGTGATTTTTTATCGTCGTTTATAGCGTAGATGGTATTAAATTTTAATACTTTGTATATCCTCTCCCGGCTTAAAATACGTCTTAGTTTATTTATTATTACTAGAATTAATTATCAATTTATATATATATATGTATAAAAAATCCCTGGCACTATCTAGAAAAAAGAAGAGCGAGATATATGGAGTGGTAAAGGTGCGGAGCGACTCTTTTCTAGTTAAGTCTACTTGTGATTATAGACGATAAGAGGTAAAATACATTTACAAAACATTAAAGATAGATCATGGTCTAAATATAGCACGTAGATCGAGCGAGGACATTAAAATAAAATTTGGTTTTGGAATTCTTTCCAAGTTAATTCAGTTTTTTTTTTTAAAGTTCAATAAAGAATTGCAAATTGAAAACTTTTCTTATCAGCAAGAAGAATTTGGTTAAGATCAAGAGAATGCAGTCATTTTGCTGTCAGAATAAGTTCCAGATTAATAACTATATATTTTTTTGTTTTTTATTTGATCATGCTCCAATCAAACGCAAGATGGATGATGTACTTGTCAGCCAAGACATATCCTCCATTTTGTCTCTCTTAATACATTTTCCTCAATTTTTTCTCTCTTTTTTTTTTTAATAAACTATTATGATTTATATCATAAAGCATTAACAACAGAATGTCTTCGTCTTAATACATTTAGACTAATAGCATTATAGAGAGAGAGAGAGAGAAAAAAAAGCAAAAATATTAAAATAACTTAATCTTTCTGACAACAGATGGCGACACGACTTATCAGCTTATTTTATTATTATTTTTTAATAACTTTGTCTTGAAGACATTAAAAGGCCCTTTTGCAAGTACAGTACGTACAGACCCACAACAGGGACTCCTGAAGACTACGAAAAAGAACATCGTGCGAACTTACAGTACATTTTGTCGCCAGTAAAAAATCTTTTTTGTAATACAAATGAGTAACTAATTTAAAAATAAATTGAAACCTTAGATCTCCCTTGGGGATTAAGAAAAGGACAACTCAGTGACAAAGAGGGGGCACACATTCACCAAATGTCCCAATGTACGGGCGCGTCTGACCTACAACAATGCGTCGGGTAACGAGGATGAGCCCGATGCTGCTGAACTAGACATAAAAAGTTCTGCAGGTCCGACACAAACACGAACCCGGATCCTTCACAGAGAGAGAAAGTGATTGCGGCTGCTCCGCTTTTGATGGCAAATTTCGTTTGTCGAAAACAAACGAAAAATAATAAATCGACATCAATTTACTAATCAACTATAATAAACACGATTGTTTAAGTGATAACTGTTTGTTTTATTATTATTTGTGATGAAATGTAATGATTTAAACAGTTTATAAGATAACGATATCTGATTTTAAGAACGATTTAATTTTTGAACGATAAAGTTTACGTTATGAATGTTTAATAATTGTCTAAATATAACGAGTTTAAATGATTTTTAACTGAAAACAGATTTCAAGATTAAACGTAAAAAAAAGAAAAAAAATATTTTTTTAATTACATCTTAGTAAAAAAATTATTAAATTTACCGTTAATTTAAAAATTTTTTAAAAATAAAATTTACAATGTTTAAATTAAATACTGTACACATTTTAAAAAACAAATACCGTATTTTATTTTAAGACGTCATTGACCACTAGAGGACGTCATGTGACCGGAAGCTTTGAGAGTTCTAGGAAAGCTTATCCGATTGCGCACGCGTCAGTGTTTAGCGGGGGAAGTTTAAATTTCAGACGTTAAGAAGCATTTTAAAGATAATCTTGCTATTCGATCAGAAATTATGGAGTTAGATCCTTTCACAAAGGTATTATTTAGTAATAAGTAAAAGCTACCGTTTAATATATAAAAATAACGAGATTTAACGATGTAATATTGAGTTAAACACATAAATATTCGATTAGCGCAGTTAATTTACACCACTCAATCGTGTGAATGCTCAAATTATTTTTATAATTACATTTCATTTATTATTTAAATATTAATTTAAACAGTAGTTTATTTGTTTAAATATATTGTGTATGAATAATTTGAATTGTCCTTTGTCTATCTCAGATTCTGTTCACTTAGTAATTATTTCAAAATGAGTTGTTATACAACAGATAAATTGTTTAAAAATAATACTTTATCAATTTGATTTGTTAAAATTTTAATTTAAAAAGTGATTTTGTTAATTTGACAGTTGATGTCATTTATTAGATACAAAACAGATTTTATGTTAAAAATAGTAACTGAGATTTGAAAATGCTTATCAGTTTAGGTGCAGATTTTTTGTCCCTTAACCTGATCTTTGATTCTTGTTTATAAAATTCTTACTTACAAAAAACAAAGAAATACTTTTTGATTTTTTTCTTTTACACAGGTTTGTTTTTCCTTTTTGTTTAACTTTGGGCTAAATATACATTATTTAAGATTCATTATAAATGAATTGTGTATTTAGTAGATTTAATGTAAAAATACTTTAAACAACTTTATCATTTTATTCATACTGTATGATTATATTCAAATGCTCAGTTATTTTTGGAAATGTGTTGTTGTATAAATCATAATTTAAAAATGTTAAAGTAATGACTCATAGTTGTTTTATTTTGATTTTGAACTGTTTTGTCAAGTATTGTCGACTTTGTTTAGAATATAGTTTTTTTAAATAAAATGTTGAGCATTACTAATAAAAAAATATATATTATTGATTGGTAGAATTCAAATTAATTACAGGTATATAAATCACAACTGAAATATTTATTATATATACATATAAATGCAATAAATTAGGGGTTTGGGTGTAAATATGGTGCCATAAAGCTTAGAGAAAATGGAAAAATTAAACTTGAGAAGTTTTCTTCTTTGTTTACTTTAATCATAATATGATGTGTGTTATAGTTAAAAAGTACATATAATATTTAAATTGAAATACATTGCTGTTTAGCTGTTAACATGCATTATAATTACAGTGACCATACGTCCTTTATTTAAGAGGACAGTCCTTTATTTCACTGCTCTGTCTTTTAACTTTATTTATTTTCAAAAATAGGCATTGTGTCCTTTATTTTGTAAAGTTGACGCAAAGTTTAAAAAATTTTTTTTAATAATATATTGAACAAGTTAGTTTTGTATATGCCATCACGACCAGTGTTGCATTGCTACATAGAGCGCAGTAGTGCAGTGTGTCNTTTTTTTAATAATATATTGAACAAGTTAGTTTTGTATATGCCATCACGACCAGTGTTGCATTGCTACATAGAGCGCAGTAGTGCAGTGTGTCACCAACCAAACGGCCCACTGACAGTACCAGGGGGTGGACACTCTTATGGGGATTTTTGTGATAGTTTTTAACTCTCTAGTTGATGGATGATACATTTATTAATTAAAGCTGAAGTTAGTTGAAAGAAAAAATGAGGGGTTTCTTCCTATTGTTATTAGAAAAGTGGTTTTAGCATTAGAAAAATCAGAAAATATACAAGCCAAAAAATTCAATGATGCTGTGTACACATTTTATCAAACGTGCATAGATTATCTAAATAATTGGGACATGTTTTTTATTGAAATAGAGGTGTTTGAATGGGTCACATTATGCGAAATCCCTTTGTGGGCGAAAGTAGAGGAAAGCTATATCTTTATTTCGAATCATTGGTCCGTAAATATACTCGACGGTGAATTATTTGATGAAGTTTCATGTGTAAAAAAATATGTCACAAACGAAAAGATCGACGAATGGTGACAGAATAACCAGCCCTGCCATCAAAGGTGGATTGAGATTTTTGAACATTTTACAGCAAAAGAAATTGTTTTCAAAAACATTTGTAAAATCGTAGAATTTTCTTTGTCTCCCTGGATCTAATGCCCCCGTTGAACGAATATTTTCATTGGTGAATAATATGTGGACGAATGAAAAAACTGATTTAAACGTAAGCACATTAAAAGCATGTATTTCCATCAAATACAACTTTCAAAATGAACTGTATGGAATTATATGACTTTAAAGTGTGAAACGGTGCTATAAAAAAATTAATTCTACTGAAAAGTATCAAAATTAATGTTATTTAAATTTTTACAATGTGTGTATTGTAATAATTCAGATTGTTTAAAATTTTAATGTATGCATTGTTGTATGCTACTATTTTCGTAATAAATGTTATAAACTTATGAATTTTATAAGATATTTTTTAATTTTCTTCGATATGTCCTTTATTTTCCCCCAAAAAATATGGTCACTGTAATTATAATGTACTAATGGAAATGGCACCTTGTTTTAAACCCACACACTTCAAATGTGAATATATATTTTTTCAAGTGTCTATCTATCAATAACTACATGTTGGTTAAACAGGGACACTTTAAAAATAAGTTAGAAAGTTATATATATAACATTTCACAAAAATATAAGGTTTACAAAAATAATATAAATATTTCCTAGCTAATATATATTAGTTTTTTCCTTTTTGAGTTATGATGTAATAGTTTTATATTTATATTATCCTTATCTTTTCATTTCTTTATATGATTTAAGAGTAGCTAAAATTAATGTGTGTTATATTTAATAATAGTTTCAAATCTGGCACAATTTATTTTGAAACTATACCTTTAGAGTGATAAAAAACAGTTTGAACTGCATTTTTTCAAATGTTATTATGGAATTTAAATAATTCACTTTTCCAATCATCCTTTGAATACATTATCAAAGTTTGTTTTTAATTATTAAATCAGTTTTGCTTGATGTGCACACAAAGAATGTTGATTACTATTAAGCAAACCAATTTTAAATAACGATTAAAACTGATAATTTAAAACTAATATATTTAAAGCAGCTTTTATAAAAGTTTAAAACTAATTCACAATTTAACAATTCAGATGGTTGTATAGATAATCAAATCTGACTAATTTTAATTATTCATTGACAAACCATCAGAATTGTTATTGACCTCTTTTTATGATTAAATTTCTGAAAGTAAAATTTGTCTGTAGTATTATTGTTACACTTATAATAATTTATAACATTACATATTTATAGTTTCTGTATAGTATATTTAATTTATCAAATTCATATAGAAATATGTAACTCTTAAATAATAATCTTGGAATACAAGTGATCTTATTCATAAAAAAAATTTATTTTTAAAAAAGTTTCATTCAGAAGATATTCATAAGATTCATTCAGAAGAATATCTTCTGAATGAATCTTATGAATACAATATCTTAAAATCGAAGGAAAAAAATTAGAGAGTAAACTCATGATACAGCAAAAATCTCATAATAGAAAGTTTAATTTAGTAAACTGAAAAATTTGAAAGTCATGTACATTTCAAAAGAAAGTAGTTAAAATCATAAAACAGAATGAGATTACACTAAATTATTACATTGAATTATCTCTTAATTTAAACAAAATGAAAATACAAAAAATGATGAAATGGAAATAAGAGTCTAATATTGTCAGTTATATGATTAATTCTAGTAAAACAAGTTTNGACCAAAATCGCCTATAATTAAATCTGTAAAACCTGTTACATATACTACGAAAAATTTCTATTTACTAGAACAAAAGATTGTTATTTTTTGTTGCTACTATTGTTAGTTTTGTTGCTATAGTGTGAAATGATGCAATGAACACATTATGCTTCTAAAAACTATACACAATTTGCTAATAAAATTATCGTAACGGATTAAAGAAAATGTAAATTTGCTTGTATTAATATACTTTTATTAATTAATAAGCAAAGGGACAAAACAATCACATGCATCATTTATAGTTATTTTGCTGAATTTTTAACCTCATTATTTACATTTAGATCACTTTGTATGTAGAATCGATTAAAGACTAAAATTATACATCATTTGGTTCACATCAGTTTAATATTACAGATGTAGGAAAAACAAGAGCGAAATTTCTGCTTATGTGAAAATTTCATTTATTAAATCGAATGTAAAAACATTCGTATAGCTTATACAATGTATTAGGGTTTTTCATTTACAGGTTCTTTGCTTTCCCGGAATTTGAGAAAAAGTGAATTAATTAAAAATTATCTTTTGAATTACGTAGAAATTTTCACAAATAGAAAAAAATTAAAGTTTGTTGGAAACTGCTTACCAAAAAAAGCCTTTGAACTGAGTTGAAAATTTAAAGAAAAAACTGAACTTAGATCAAACTTCTAACTTAGAATGTAATTTTCGTTATTTATATAAAACAATACAAAATATTATTGTAAATTTTTATAATAAGATTTTAAAAAGCAAAGACTGTCAATAATGTCTTTATGATATTTGTATTCCATATCTAATCTGTGTCATTTATCTAATAAGTAAAAGTTATTGTAAAATTTAGCTAATAATTATATTCTTAAGTACTGTATAAAACAAAATGTTTTTTCATATATACTGAAATTTTTCTACTAATTTTCTTATTTACGTGTTAGGCAAATAAACAGACAATTCTTATTTTAATTTAAAATTCAGTAGAAGTTAATTAATTGGGCACCTGATAATCTGGAATATCCTGTAATCAGGCACCCTCTTAAATGTAGGCAATAATTCGAACTATCCGATGATGATTCATCTTGCTGCTATTTTGCAAATTGAAATTTCTTAGTAACGTACTGGGCAGAAAATTGGTACTGTACATGTCTGGAAAATAATTGAGGGTCATTCAAATGAAATCCGACTAATGGATATATCAAAGTGCAGAATGTGTATAACGAATCATTCTCCATTTGAAATGTAGGTGGAAACACTAGGCTCACGCTGAAGTGTCATGTGACGCTGCTGTCACGTGAATCTACAAACAGCTGTGTTTGTTTACCACGCCAGTCAGATAATCCATCCAACTTTCAAGCATCGATACGTCAACAATTGAGTGATGGAGTTTACTGTCCGTGGAACTACTATTTAAAATTTCTGCGAGTTTCCATCAAGTCCAAGTGGCGTGGTCTGTTTTCTCAAGGTATCGTCGTCCTTCATGACAACGCTCGCCCTCACACCGCGTGCATCGTGTAGGAATCCCTTGTGAAATTCAAGTGGGAAACACTACCATCCTGCATAGCACGGAGACAAGTCAGGACTGTATTTCCACGTTTTCGAGGAGCTTAAGAGGCACCTGAAAGGGCGTAAGTTTCAATCTTACTGATGTGGAAGACGCAGTTCGGGAATGGTGCAGACATCAATCCACTGGGTTTATATCTATAAGCACTGAATAGAACGTCTGGTGTCACAGTGGGTCAAGTGCCTTACTCATCAGGGGGATTACTTTTAATGTAATGCACTGTACCTACTAAATAAAGCCATCGGTCGGGTTTCATTTGAATGACTCTCATATATGCAATGAATCATTAATGTTGATTTTATGCAATAACATCTTTATTAGCGTTATTGCAGGTTTTTCAATCTTAACACAAGTTTTAAGACTGAAAAGCCTAATGCACTAATTTTGAACTTGCATAAACAGATAGGAAGCATACGGTAGCATGCGTTGGTAGAAAATGCGGAGCAATTTACGAAATATTTGTACGCCTTTTGTACCACATAGCAACGATCGCATACACATAGCTTAATCGAATTTTGAGAAAATGCTAAAATACAAGAACGCCCTGTAATCCGGCATTATAACTTGTCATAATTCCTGTCTGGGGGAAAGCACCCGACACTTGAATGCCGGATTACGAATTGCTATTATGTTATCAATAATATATTGATAGATCTGTTTCGTAGGAACATTCCGCTGAGAATGCGATATGAATAATAAAGTGAGAAAACATCTGGTTTATTTAAACACTGAAGTGTAATACAATATTATTATAGTTCAAGAAATAAATCAATATTTAAAATGCTACGGACATTTTCTTCTAATGCTTGTAATATGAGAATTGCACAAATAACCTTTTATAAATTAAATATTTTATCGATTTCCCATTGGTGAAATTTGTAGAAATGCGCGGATTTCGCTAAACCAGGACTACACAATTTGTTCAGATGGACCAAAATCGCCTATAATTAAATCTGTAAAACCTGTTACATANTTGTTGTGGAAACAGGCTCTTCAATTAACCTTGTGTAAATATTACAATAATTTGCCAGTAATTTTTGCAATAATATCCTACTGTGTTCACACAATTTGATTTTTCAATAAAAAATAGTAGCCCAGATGTAAGTTGAAAAACAAGTGTAATGCTATAAAGGAAATTGATATAGTCCATCTAATTTCATAGTTAATCACACACCCTTGTTTAAAACCAGAATTCTTAGAAAAAAAATAGATTGCAATGAAATATTTGGACTTATATAAATTTTCTCAGTGAGACAAATTTTGTAGGCTAGTATACTTTGAAATAATAAAGTGAAACTAACAAACCTGTGCATTATTTCTTATTTCCGCAAAGCATAAATTAGATAGTATCTCTCTAAAATCCAACAAGCTTCTAATTAGGATTTCTCATTTCCTGATCCTTTGTTTGTCCTGGGATTTCGGGAAAAAAGTGAACTGTTTCCCGGGATTCTGGGATATAATTAATTATTTTTAAGATATAAAATAAATTTTGAAATCAAATGAAATAATTATTTTTCATTTTTTAAAGTAATTTAATACATCCTGCAACTTCCTACATAATAATGCTGTGTAAAATATGTATTAGAAATTACCTTTGAATTACATAGAAATTTTCACAAATAGAAAAAATTTATTAAAGTTTATTGGAAACTGCTTACAACAACAAAAAAAACCCTTTGAATTAAGTTGAAAATTTAAAGAAAAAATAAACTTAGATCAAATGTCTAACTTATAAGATAATTTTTGTTTTTTAAATAAAACAATACAAAATATTATTGTAAATTTTTATAATAAGATTTTAAAAAGCAAAGACTGTCAATACTTCTATCACTCAATCTTGTTCTTATTTTAGTAATGAAAAGTCCTGCTACCGAGAATACCCTTTCCGATTCAATTGATGTGGGTGAAATCGTTTTTAATGCATCTAAGAGAAGATAAATATATTTTCTCACCTGTAGTCTCGAAGGTTTCTAGTTCGTTTTCGAGATGCGATGCAGTACTACTATTGCTCTCTAGTATTCTTGATTTGTCTACACCCACCCACTGAGGTCTTACGTAATTTCTGGACAGCCCCATAACTATTTTTTAGGCAATGAAACTACAGTCGATATAGATTATAATTTTCCGTAACAAGACGGAGCGCGCAACCTCTATCAGATAGCATTAATTGTTTTTGAATTTAACTGCTGTTATGCCGAAATATGTAGCCTCAAAGATTTTTAATTCGTTTTCGAGATGCGCTGCAGTACTTTTGCTCTCTAGTACAGTAATACCCCGACTTACGCTACCCCGACTTACGCGAATCCGGAGTTACGCGATTTTCAAATCTCGTCGATTCGTCTTTTGTTTGAGCGCCACGCAACTCTTAATTACTCATTTCCCCCCACACTATTTTCGGCTTACATGTTCGGACGTGTTCGACATATAGCTACAATTTATTTTGTGTTATTTGTATGTATTTATATGCAAAATTATACCCCGACTTACGCGAATTCGACTTACGCGGTTATCGCTCGGTCCCACCTATCGCGTAAGTTCGGGGTATTACTGTACTCTTGATTTGTCTTACATCGGCTGCTTTAATAGCTGCATCAAGCTTATAGCCCGATAATTCAGCAGTTCGTTTGGCTTTTATAATCAGGTTTAAGAAGAAAAACTTCATATTTGCATACTTCATACTCGTTTGTATTATTTCCCGATTTGCACAACCGGACATAATGCGGTTATTGAAGCTACTATGCATGGTTAAAAATTAAGACAGTATCAGCGCAATCATTCAAGATATTACAGGTTCTGATAAGTAAAGAATTCTCCTGCCACAAATAGGCTACATATCGATTATTAACAATCTGTGACATGCCATAACAAGCAGAAATTTAAACTAATAAGCAGGCTTAAACTTAGTAAATACAAATGTATTCGAACAGTTTGAGTTATACTTTCTATTTGCAAAATTTCCTCAACCTTAATACAAAATAAGAAAAAAGTGAACTTTAAGAAATTTGCGGGATTTCCCAGGTTAAAAAACAGCCGGGATCCCGTTAGAGAAATCCTACGGTGTATCACTACACTGTGTAACTTTTTCTTGAAAAAAATGAACTTTTACCTCTGGCATCAGAAAAAATGCATTGAAGAGCCGACACTAGGTTATGTTATGCACATGCTAAATACAATTTGTTTAGAAATATGTATGTATCTAATATAGGTATTTATACATTTCTGACTATAATTTTAAAAGTTTGATTCATATGCGAAATTTTACGCATTATAGAACTACTGTATATAAAATGTATTCATAATATACGATTATGAATATAATCCTGACTTATCACAAAAATATTTACAGAGAGTTTTTGTGCGGTTTGATGGAAAATAACAGCTCTTTATATTATTCATTATTGCACTCGCAAATCAATTAATTAAACGAGAAACTTGTCTAAAGCCATGCAGGTGCAATGTCCATGCAGTTTGTTCTTCTATTTATTTAATGATAACTCGTAGAAAATATTTTACGTTGAATTTGATTGGTTGGGCCAGCGAAAACTTCAAGATGCAAACGAGCCATGTTTTAATGAAACTATAATTTATAAGCTTATAAATTTTTCTATGCCTTTAGTAATTGACTAAAATCGTGGTATTTTTACAAGCTAATGAAAAATATCTGGCCATTTGGTCTACACTTAATGAGAGCGGATGTTGTAAATCTTGAATTTCATTCCCAGATAGCATAATAATTGATGTATGAATATATTTTAGGTGACGGCGGGATGGCTGGGGGCTAAAGTGGAAGCCAGTGGCCGAATGGATAAAATCACTTAACACTGGTACAGATAGTTGTCGTAGGTTCACGTTTCGTCAACGGGCTGGCTACATGGAGTTTTTTGGGTTTTCTTCAAATTTGTAACACGTAGGGACAGTTTTCCATAGGAAGTCTCCTCCCGGAAGGCATCTCCCTTTGCTGATCACCCATGTATCGCGCTTCAGTAAACAAATAAACAAAACCAATCGAATCCGGGCAATCAACCCCAGAAATTTTCCGAGGCTGTGGTCTGTCCGGAATTTGCCAGGTCCCGTCCCTTACCAACCGGCCGCCCTAATCTTGTGCCTTGTCAAATTTGACAAGAAAAATGAAAAACCTTAGCGCTCATAGTTGGAAAGAGTCAAAAAAGAAAATTAAACTCAGTAGTAAGGATATTTATGGGGTTTATTGTAGTTAACTGTATTCTGTTAAAATCATAAAACAATCGAATTCAAAGACTTGATCTGGGTTAAAGTTTATAGGCATAGTTTTCTCCCTTGCCCTGTTAGTAAGAGGATCTTTTTATTAAGCTCTTCGATCGTTACCAAGCCCACAAAGGTACTGTACGTCCGTGTGATCAGGGGATGAGATTTATATAACCGGGACGGTCCACCCCGAAAAGTTTCTGGCGTTTTTTGATCCGACCAGATTCGTTTCTGAATCTCCAGTATAAAGCTCCTGAACCGAATTCGAACATAGATTCATCAGAACGGAAGGCCGACGCCTTTTAACCTTGGGCATCCGACCATCTTTATTTTGGTATCATGCACGTTCCGATATAACTTGTAGATATATTTTGAACTTTGTTTTCGTTTTCAAATGAAATCTATTAAAATATGAAGGTTTTGTTGACAATTGAAGCACATGATGTACAGTACAAAGAAAACTTATCTCAAATGACTAATTATAACGAGTAAAATAAGAATAACACAAACGCTTTCTGCAGTATGTTTCGATCACTCATGTTTAACAGCCTCATAGAGTAATTAAAATTTGACGCGCAGCGATTCAAATTGATAAATCGCTGAAACACGTTTTATGAAGTAATGGCCTGATCGACTAGAAGAAAATTTTGCACATTAGAAGTGTTAATAATAGTAATAGCGTTTCGTTACGGAGGCAGAATTTTAATTGAAATTCGACCTAGTACGGGAAATATCGGGGGAGGGTCAAAGATCGTCCCATGTTAAGTCAATGGGAAAATTTTGCATCGCGAAAACGTAAACGAGCGCGCTACCGACATTCGAAGTAATAATATATAGCGTTGTATGTATAACTTTCGTTAACGTATTAAATATTGCACAATATTTATTATGCAAGTTAACTAAGGAAGTTTTAGAACAGAGGTAAGAATTTCCTGCTTATGCAGAGCGACAAGTCACTTTAATTTAGCGTCCCTAAGGATCTAACCATATTTTTCAATACAGAATGGTAAAGACTGCAACCAATTATGTAATATACGATCTTTCTGCAGCATATGCTTCAATTCATCTCATAGTATTTATAGAGAATACAGGTTCAGTTTAATTATAATCGTAAAATAAAGTTTAATTACTATAATTTTCATTTATATTGATTTTCATTGCTTTAATGTGCAGAATGATTTATCGTTGAACAAAGGTTTATCAAACTAATTGTTGATTGTTCTTGCATATATAGCCTATATATATTTTTTTTTATTTCCCACCCTATAAACAAAAATTGGTCGTTTTTAAATTATCAATTTCATTATGAGTTCGGTTAGCCCCATACTAGGGCGGGCGGATGGCAGGGACGAAGTCGAGATGTCCGAAAAAGTTCTGGAGTTCTTCGACCCGATCTGATCCGTTTCTTGGTCCCCTATTTGAAATGACTGATTCTCGAATTTTAAAAATAATACCGGCAAATTCTATATATATATATATATTCATTATTGCTGTCTTTGTTTAATTTAAATGTATTTAATCTGATACAGAAGTAATTGATTCTGACATTTAATAGAAATGTATCCCATATAATCTGAAATTATTTTTACATAATTAATTTCAATAACAATATGAAAGATCAGTCGCAAACACGCGATAGTATACATACACAAGTTACAATCTGTTCAAAATTTTTTTATTACTAGAATTTTGTACTGTATATAAAACAATGTTTTAAATGCTGTTCTTAACTACGGTATATAATACGTTCTCTGTAGTTAAAACTGTACTTCTGGAACGTATTTTTCATAATATTTAGCTTATTAGGAAATAAGACTGGGCACTTAACAATGTTTTACCAGTTAGGTTGGTTGTAAGGCGGGGAGTACTGTAGTTTCAACACAATGTAACGAAACAAAAATTGTTTATAAATAATTGCTTGCAAAAATTCTATTAAAAATAATTATTTAAAAATTTAATAAAATAAATATACTTATTCTATCTATTTAGACAATTTAAAAATGAAAAATAACATGTTCAACTGATTGCAAACAAATAAATTTTACCTTCCTGATATAGTCCAAGGTTGGCTGATTGCGCAGACCTATCAATCTTGTAGGTTAAGTGATGAAACTGAAATATAAATTATATATAAAAATTAAAAATATATTAAACAGGTAAATGCACAGTCTTTAGTTAATGATTCGGTTGAGAGCAAGCTCGTCATGTTATGTATATATAGAGGAAGGTCTGGTAGTATCGGACACACAAGCTTCTATATTATAAAATGTTTTTACAGCTCAATTGGACTAAATTGCATTCCATACAAAACTTCATTGTTTTATAAAAACACCTGTTAAAACTCATTTTTCTAAGATAAAAATATTAATCATTTTTTAACACTTTTCACAGTCATTACATTTTTATCAATTTTACTTGTGGAGGGAGGGTTGTATCGGACATGAGAAAAATCTACAAGAAGAGAATTACTTTTGGCTTCACAAACAACTTTTTATTATTAGGCAGAATTATTTTTGATAAATTTATAAATGTACAAATTATAGATCGTGAAACTAAGTTAATACATGATAAGAAAGTGGTATAAATGAGAAAAATTAAAAAATTATCAGTCTGAAAATTTAACAATTCGTTTTAATGACAAATGCATTCTGTGTTTACTTTTTTTTTGTAATACAAACTTCAAATTCATAAGTTTCTATTTTCTATGCAAGTTCTAAGTTATATTCTAAGTTTCTATGCAAGTTTCCTTCAAGATCATCGCAATTTTTGTGAGCCCAACCTTCACAAATCCAGTTTTCTTCAAAGGTTTCACCACAGATGATGCAGTGAATCTTAGTCTTCTCTCTTTTCTTGAACTGATTTAGGCCTATTTACTGTTTTCTTTCTTTGTCTCTCTTTATTTAGACGATTTTCCCCCAGCAGTTTTCTCTTAGCTGCATAGATTCTTTTTCTTCTTTCTTTCCTTTCTTCTGCCATAGTTTACCCATATTGTCCCGTAAAACAAAAACATTTCGCGAGAATATAATTCTTATCAACGTTAAATGTTTCCGATACAACCCGTAACACCTCTGTCCATACAAACCGCAACATTTTTGTTCGATACAACCCGAAACATCATGGAACGAAACATCGGTTACAACATACTTATTAGTAAGTTTAAGGAGATTTCCGGGCTACAAGTTAAAGAACAATAAATGTTGTTTTTTTTGTTATTGTTGAAAACAACTTATTCTCATTTTCGGGCAAGCTATGACAACAATAAGTTATCTTCGTTCACTCAAAACACTATTTAAAAAACCAAATTTTCTGCTTCTTGACTTAATATGGCGGAATCTGAACGTTCTTTATTCACACAACATGCTGGTGTCTTCACAGGTTCTGCCATTTGCAGCAAATGTTAGAAACAACACTTGTCCGATACTAGCCGCCGTCCGATACTAACCGACCTTTCTTTTCTTTCTTTCTTTCTTATCTTATTAATATGGAGACTCTAGCCTGTTGGCTTTTTCTCCGAATCACTCCACTTAGAAATTAGGTAAAGCGGACTAACCGACCTTCCCCTCAGAAATTCCTTTTATAGGTACGGTTTAAATATCTGATAATTTAAAATGTTATTTAACTGAAAAATAATTTTCTGTACTATTAATTATTTAGTCATCAACGCTTACTATTCGGACTAATGAAGGCCTACGAGTCCGAAATGCATTTTCCGTACTAATAAAGTGTATACTTTTGAACTTGATCTCTCTGTTTCATCTCTGTTTACAAGGTGTGATAAATCTGTGCAAGTTAGCCAAATTCGGCTATATCCGGAAGCATTAACCAGGACAAGAAGCGAGAATATTTACAATAAATTTATAATATGTATTTGTTTCAAGACTACCCGTGAAATCATTTTACGCGATTTTAATGAATATTCTTGTCTTATTGTCTATTAAAATCGTGTGGTGTATAACAAATAGACAAATAGTTGTAAATCCTATTACACACATTAGGATAAAAATAATAGCTATTAATTCAATTTTGTTAAAAACAAATGTATTTATTTACTTTATCTGGAGAAATCTAAAGATCGAGTGATAGATTTAATTATTATTTTTTTCCCTTTGTACTATACTGATAATAAATTATCTGTATATTTTTAAACTTTTTAAGAAAACAAAAAAATTTGTTTTGTACTATACTGATAATGAAAATTATCTGTATAACAGGTATTTCAGTTAAAGTAAACAACAAAAAATTTGTAAATTTTCGTTACAGACATTATTTACTGGAAATTCTCTAATTTTGAATTTGTATGCATAAAGTGAATCGAAAAATTGTGCTTCGTTTCCGCGAAACGTTATCCCTTTGGAATTTTACTTTCCCGGCTCTGTTATATGTGACAGAGGGAAAGTATGGCGATCGGTCAAAAATGACCCCAAGATTTTACATTTTTGGACTCGAGAAATGCAAATAATTCGCGGTTTTTTTTTCTATACGTATGGATTTAGTGAAATGTGTTGGGGACACGATTTTGTTCATCGTCTTTGAAGCTTAATAATTCCCGTGCTTTTTGTCGAAAATTTTTGAAATTTTGTAGAGAGGTTTGTGTATTAGGGGAATTGATGCTATTAAATTTTGGCAGTTAAAGGTCGACGAATAGGGAGAAGACGAGTCGTGTGCAATATCTCGAGTAGTATCGGACTTAACGACGATTTTACTCGTTATTATCATTTACAAATTTTACAAAACTCATCTCTAACCTCATTTGTAACAATCAAAAATATAAAAAGTTTTTAAAAATAAAATATCATAGCAGATTGTGCCACACACAGTTTGAAATGTTACCGAGAAAATTCAGCGACTCATTGCTCGATTTTTTAAAAATTTTAATGCATTTCTATGGGATCATTTAAAGGTTTATCTCAAATAATCAAATAATCTCATATAAAGTTACGCGAGGAATAACCCTCGTGTAAATGGTGTTTGTACCGTATTTATGGATAATTTTTTTTATCTATTACTCCATTAAAAAAATATTATTATGCTGGATAGGACTGTTGTAGATAAGTCCTTACATGTAAAATATGTTGATGTGTATAAATAATTTCGAATGATTCGCATTATCCTTATGAAATGATTTTGAATGTGTCCAATGACGTTATGATTCTTCAACGTTATTATTTTTTCGCAATTAAATGACTGAGTATTTGTATTTAAATCTCTAACTTTTATGAATAGTTTGCTTTTCTACGTTTAAAATGATTTTTTTTTTAATTTAATGTTTTATTATTATTTTGTTGTTGAAAGTGTATTTGAATGAAATAAAATTAGAATCCATTATCAGAAGTTTTATTATTAAGGTAAACCCCAATATTTAAGAATTACTGTTTTATAAGAATTCTGCAATACAGTACTGTATATATGTGTAAAGTGTTTAATGCTTGTCAGACTATAACACTAGAGGCTCACGTGTTGACATAAGACACTTGAAAAAATGGCGACAGGAAAGTTACGTGCGAGGCAACCAAATCTTACAAAACGTGAAATAGATTATATTTGTGAATTGGTCAATAAATATAAAAATATTTTAGAATGTAAGAAAACAGATTCGAAACATTCAAAGATGAAAGAAGAAACTTGGAAACAATTAGCTATGGAATATAATAGATTACCCGAAGTTACGCAAAGATCTCATGTTAAGTTAAAAATGTTGTGGCAAAATTTAAAGAAGAGAAGTAAAAAAATGTTGACGGAAAAAAGTCATTTTAATCCAGACTGTGAACATTCTTCGAATATTATTGTACCTATAGATATGGAGTCTTCTATGGAAAAGATAAGAGATATGCTACAGCAGCCCACTCGTTTGCCATCTGATGGTGAACAGGAATTTCCAACATCAGGTTAGTATTATTATTTTTTACTTTGTTTGTTATTGAAATAATTTATATATAAAAGTTTTAAAGTGGAGTTTTAAAGTTTCTGTACTATATATATTAGAGAAACTTATTTAAAAGTTCAAAATTATTTTTAAAAGTTTTTTAAATTAAATTAAGTGTTTTTCTACACTTTTCAGTCTTTACAGTCTTAAACACAAATTAAATGAAAATTAATTAAATGAATTCAGACACAAATTAAATGAAAATATAATTTTCATTTAATTTGTGTTTAAGACTGTTTGAACAATATTATATATCTATAAAAAATAAAAATGTATGAAATTCTATACCTTTTTATTTTAACATTTCGTAGTACTGTACATAAACAAAAAATTTTTTGACTTACATAGGATGCTAAAATAATTAAATAGAATACAGTATGGAAAAAAATCATGTTTGTTTTTATATAAGTGTGGTTATATAATTCATATTCCATATGACTAATAGTTTTACACCAGCTCCAGCTGTATTGAATTTATAACTTTAAAGTTTTGTTTGATATATTCCCATTAATTAAATTTAATAATATCATTATTATTATATTATTTTACTCAAGCATCTTAATTTTTGGCCATGTATAGCTATACAGCATGTCCATAAAGTCCGTGTGCAATTAAAATAATTTATAACTTTACACAATTTCTCTATCACAAATACTAATAGACTGTATTGGAAGTAAGAAAATCTGTGTTTTTTTTTATTGTTTTATTGTATTTTATTAAGTTTCCACATGTCCACCATCATTAGTAATACAAAGGGTAATATGATTTTGTAGTCCTCTAAAAACATTTGCCAATTGATTTACAGCAGTGTTTTTCAACCTTCTTGAATACACGACCCCTTTACAAGTTAAAAAAATTCTGGCGACCCCCTCCCAGGGCTATATTAAAACTATATCAGTGATTTTAAAAACTACATATTTAATTTTCTTTCTGTTGAGACATAAATATCGATCGAAAAACTAATTGTACTTTAAAATAAAAACGCAAAGCCTTCTCACTGAAATTGTAGTTTTATTTATTGTAGTGTAGGACCTACAAACACTTGTCTTTTTCTTTTACCCGCGACCCCCCTTAAGGCTTTGCGNAAGTGTCTATGCTGCAAATTACAGCTGCACTATTGCCTGCCAAATTCAAAATCAGCTAGTTTCAAAAATGGCCAATTTTCTGGTCATTACATATTTCTGGAAACTGGATATTTTGTCCAGTACTATATAATGAACAACAGTTTAGTCTGATGTTTCTGAATATAAATTAAAAATTTTATTATACTGTATAGTGTACACTACTTGAGAAAAATATATGCAAGCCAGAACATAATATCCTTTCACCATAAGCCACCCCAATGAATATACAGTGGTGCCTCGTATAACATACACTTTGAATAACGAACGCTGCGAACAACGGACTTTCTGCGAACAAGTGCAAATGATGTTTCCACTCTTTTGCCATTGCGAATGACAATCTGCTACTTTTATAATATATTAGTATTATTAGAATATATTATTAGTATATCTGAAGTACAGAGCTCCTGTTGGGATTCGGCTTGCTCCTTTGTTTATTACGTACAGTACATCATCTTAGTGCAGAGTATTTACATTTATTCAAGTGCTGTGCAAATCATGGCTTCTAAAAAATAGAAAGTTGATTTCAATTGAAACAAAGCAATAAATCATCAGAAGGAGTGAAAGTTGACAAAAACTTCTTTGTCAAATGGGGAGAGGTTAAGGAGTTTACCAACACTCATTATCCAAACAGAGCTGAGGCCAACAGGATCAATGATCTCTGCAATGACACCCTTGCCTGTCATTTCCAACAGGTGTTGAAGAAGAAAGAGAAACAGACCACCTTGGACATGTTTTTCAAGAAGCCAGCTGCCGAAAGACAAAGGATGGAACGAAAGGAGTTGACGTTGCAAGCTCTGGTATCCTCTCCTAAATCTGACTCCAATTAAAAAACAATAAAAAAGACCTGCTGCAATGTGTAAAAAGTCTATCTGTATGAATATGCGAAAAAAGTGTTTCTCCACCTCCTCACAACATCTGATTACCCGGCATAATTGGTAACTGCTCCATTTTCATTTTTTTTATGGTAGGGTTATTTTTATGCTGCGGAACAAATTATATGTTTTAACATGTATTGATATTTCTGTGGGGAAAATGTGTTTCATATAACAGACTTTTCACTTAACGGACATGCACCTGGAACAGATTAAGTATGTTATACGAGGCACCACTGTAATAATAATAATAATAATTTTCTTTGTTTTTCAGTTATAATTTAAATTTAGTACACTGCTTCTCAACTTTGCTTTCTGTGCACTTTTGCAAACATTTACAGTTAATAGAAAAATGTAATCAAATCCTAACTGTTTTATTATTTTTGCTGCTAATTGTCAAATGTTAATGCACTTTTGTCCTATTGTTTTTAAGTGTAATTGATGATTTTTTTAAATTTCAATTTCATTTTTGTAGTTTTNTAAATCATTAGTTTGATAATAAAATAAGTAATTAACTTAAAAAAATATTATTCTTTTAAAACAGTACTAAATTTAATAAAAATAAACTTGAATTTGATTTAATAAATGCATTGAATACCTGAAACTAAATTTATCAAAGTAGGAGGGTTCTGCTAAGCAGCCATCGTTGCTGGTGACTTTTAGCGTTGAGTTACTGTTATTATTATGGATTATTGCAATTATAACTTCTTTTTCAATTGTATTTATTTATCACGCTTTGTCACTCTTGTATTTTGTTTTGTGTTGTTACAAGTCATTCATTTTTGGATGTTTCCTTGAACTCTCCAGAAGGACTAAAGCAGAGCAAAAATGACCAGAAAGGAACTAAGCATCATCGTTCTCAAAGTGTTCCAGAAGCTAAATGTCCAAAGCTAGAACATTAAGAGGAAGTCTCCTCCTGACATTGATAAAGAGGGAATGTTATCCTTAAGACAGTATTTGGAATCAACTTTGGGTGCAAATGTGCTACAGTTAAAGTGCATTGAAGATAAATTTGCTAAATTTGGAGTTGGCTAATTAGTCAACTTCATCCTTGGTAAAAAATAACTTGAGAATGATCTTATATAAATGCAAACATATTTTAGAAAGTTGGAAGAACAAGATCAATTTCCTTTGGACAATATTGGTGAGTTGCACTCTTGCTTATGATAGACAGGTTAATGCTTCCAAAAGGAGCAATTTGATGTTGTTTAACCATAGTGTTCCACACAAATTGGACATTCAAGAATACCTAGTTAAATTATTGTCTAAGGAGTTGGACGTGGCTGACTTATCGGTGCAAAATATCATTGGTATTTCCCATTTCCAAGGTAAAACTCGGAAATTCTATTGTATACAACTGAGATTACATATCTTAGGTTAAGGGTATGGTTTTATTCTAAAATTAAAGCTGTGATTGATATTCTGAGAAGGATGAGGAATAGACACATGGTTCTGTGCAAGAAACTAGCTGCTTTCTTATTTACTTATAGTTGATCCTATGGCCTACCCTTCTGGGGACCTTTTTGTTTTGAGGACAGTGATTCGATAGAGCTGTTCTTTTGTTGTCTTTTGGGTCTAGAGAGGTCAATCCTGTCATATGCAATTAGATCTGAATTGGATCTAGAATGCCCTCAAAAATGTTTTGTTAAGCTAACTCTTAGTTTTTTGAAAAACATAATTTCATACACTATCTCTTTGGAATGTGTGCCATACTCTAACTCTGAAGAAACTGTCATCAAATAGACTATTAAAAAATTGTTGGTATACCAAACTGGATGGATTTGATGTTTGATGAGAAAATCTGGAGACTCCATCTTCAGATTTATAAAATACAATAGAGCCTCGATTATCCGACTCAATTAGGGACTGGGGTTGGTCGGATAATTGAAAATTCGGATAACCGAAAAGTATGAAAAAATCCATTATTAGTGTAGTATATTATTATATCCCATGTAATTAGTATATTAGTATATCGCTATTAACCTACTTCATGTTGAATTTTCATCGATGTTAAGCCTAACAAAAATTTTTAAAAATAATAATTGTCGCTATTGTATCGTTAAAAATTAGAAAAATAAGCCTCGTTTAAATACTAGCTCCCTTTCATGGTCAACTGAGTGTTGCCAGCTAAAACACGTAAAGATAATATTAAAGTAGCCAAGACATAGCCAAATATTGTAGCGCCACATCACTAGCGGACATTTGAAATTTGCCAACTAGGACGGTCGGTTAACCGAGGTGTTGGTTAATCAGGGGCCAGATAATCGAGGCTCTACTGTATTATACAAATACTATCCTATGTGAGTTTGAAAAATCTTTCTTTAGAGAAAAAAGTGACAGGATACTTATGGCCAAATACCACACATGGTAATAAAAAATATTATTGGATTGTTTGGAAAGTAATTTCGTTTTTTTACCACCAGAGGAATTAGTTGTTGTATTTTTACCTGCCAATTTCATTTTAAACCATGTTGTTGTTATATTTTGACAGTTGCCATTTCAAGGCTTATTTGTAAAAATTTTTGTTTGATTCTGTGCAATTGTTTTTTTTCCTTCCCCTACCAAATATGGAAAATTGTAAGCAGCATTTTTGACATATTTTGCTTTTTTATTACTATTATTAGTTTATGAAAAACATTTGTTTCTATGTAATATTAAAAGTGTATTTATGAATATATTTGCATTTTAACATATAATATATATTTTTACATTAGATGCAAATAGAGAATCACCAATTGCAGCAGTTCCAACAGAAATAATTGCTGATATTCCCACTCCTTCAGAAACCGTTTTATCAAATAATGTAAGTTATTTTATACTTTTCTATTAACAGTCTCCTAAACATTATATTAAAGTTTCATATATTTTTTGGGCTGCAATTTAAAAATTGCAGTAGGAATTTATAGATCTGCAATTTTAAAATAGCAGATCTATAAATTTCCACTGGCATCCATCTGTTTGTCCTTCTTTACTCTCTTTTCTCTAATTTTAGAAAGTGATTAAAATCTGTTATTAAAAACTTTATTATTCACATTTAATGTAATTTGATTTATATTTAATATTAAAAAATGTAGATTTTTAGGTTAAACTTTACTTTTATGATTGAAATACAATTCTGTTTTTACATGGTAGATATGTTCCTGAAAAAAAACTGTGTAAAAAAAGGTACTGTTAATATGGAAGATTGGTTCAAGACCTCAAAAATCAGTAAAAATAATATAATATAATCAATTAATTTACTATAATAGTGTGTGTTTAAAAAGAAATTTTCATTAATAAATCAGAAGACTGGCAATTTTATCTTATTGACAAAATTTAACAAATTTATTTTTTCACACATTTTATTTTGCATTGCTTTTTCAATTAAACATCAAAAAAATACCTTCTAACTTTTAATATGAAATGGCCTACAGAAAATTATTCTATATTGAAAGGATTGGATTGATGTGATAAGGCAATGCAACACATGGACAGTCTCTCAATTAGGAGACAGTTCTGGGAGGACTTTCTATGGGAAGTTAATCTGTTTAGATATTAGACACATGAAGAAAACCCAGAAAACTTCATGTACCCAGCCCATTTGTCATGTAAGAACAGTGGTCAATGATATTATATACTTGACCTCTGGTGGGCCCTGTATTGATAGGTTTAACAATGATGTCAAGTCTTATGTACCTAGATATACAGGTGTATTCAAAACTATATTGTGAATATGTATATGCCAGTAGTGAACACATTTACTTGAAAACATACTGTAAACTTTGTTAGTTTTCATTTCATTTACAATGTTTGATTATGCCAATAAATTATCAGACATTCTAAATATTTTTGTTTTATTTTAACTTTAAATCTGAAATTTAAGTGACTATATTGTTTTGTAGAAGAATGCATATGGAGAAATGAACTTACTATGCATACAGTAGAGTTTTGGAAACTCAACTCTTGATAACTTGACATTCTATAAAACTTGTCGTCATTAAAAAAATACTTGTAATCTAATTTTTACCCCTGTAACTTAACACTAAGAACAAATAACTTGTTGTTTTTCCCTGGTGACACTTAATTAATAATAGCATCAATTCCATGTGTTAACAAAGAATATAAGCCTTTTATCAAGGTACCACTGTAAAATATCACAATGCAAATGTTACTAACCTGAAAGCCACTGATTAGCCAATATTTTTTAAAATCAAAATTTAATTACATATAGAGACAGTCACTAATGGTACATACATAGTTAATACACACACAGATTTGTACATGTAATATCTGTATGAGAATTCTGTTTAGACTAACATCATTGCTGTTTGTAAAACTTGTTATTTTCAGCAACTCATTACCTTCTCATTCCACATTAAGTTGAGTTGTGGGACTCTACTGTAATAAGCATGATATTTATAATCATTTAATAAATTATTTATACATATATGTAAGTAATTTGAACAAAACAATAATTTATAAAATTTTCCCAATAAAAATGTGGATAACATTAAAGTTGTTTTTTGACCTAGTTTCAAATTTAAAATCTATCAAAAAATTTATATATCTGTTAATATAGTTTACTAGAATTCAAATTCTATCACATATATAGGCTCTGAGCCAAAGATTTTATGATTGATTTTTTTAGAGTAAACAGATGATTCTAGTATTAAAGAAAATATGTATAATAAGATCAAGAAGTATTTATTTCCACATTAATTTCTATCAAAGAAGAGATTAATGTGAAAGTAAATTTATAATTGATATCTTTACAAACAAATATAGAAAAATGATTATTTCTGATGATGATGCTTAATAATAATTATTATGGCTTAAATTAGAAGAAATTAAAATTTGTTACACATATTCTGTGGACAGCCACTATAAATTATCTTTCTTTTCATATTAAGAAATTTATTTGCCTTTCTTCATTAATAAGAAAAATGTGAAAATTCTTTTTTTTTTTTCATTATGTTATGATTATGGTAATTGTTACCACAATAATTTTTCAGTATTTTTTCAAGAAAATTTACTCAATGCTAGTGTGAGAGTGGGATTTTAATCAATTTTGATGTCCATTTCTAACGCAAACATTAAAATAACATCGCAAAATAAAAGGGATTGAATATCGTCCTTGTCAACAACTGTCCAGAACTTATAACAATCTTTTAAGAACGTCAACATTCACCTGTATAAACAGGATCTATCTAATGTTGCAGAAACCAAAGATTTCTGCAACATTAGATAGATCCTGTTTATACAGGTGAATGTTGACGTTCTTAAAAGATTGTTATAAGTTCTGGACAGTTGTTGACAAGGACGATATTCAATCCCTTTTATTTTGCGATGTTATTTTAATGTTTGCGTTAGAAATGGACATCAAAATTGATTAAAATCCCACTCTCACACTAGCATTGAGTAAATTTTCTTGAAAAAATACTGAAAAATTATTGTGGTAACAATTACCATAATCATAACATAATGAAAAAAAAAAAAGAATTTTCACATTTTTCTTATTAATGAAGAAAGGCAAATAAATTTCTTAATATGAAAAGAAAGATAATTTATAGTGGCTGTCCACAGAATATGTGTAACAAATTTTAATTTCTTCTAATTTAAGCCATAATAATTATTATTAAGCATCATCATCAGAAATAATCATTTTTCTATATTTGTTTGTAAAGATATCAATTATAAATTTACTTTCACATTAATCTCTTCTTTGATAGAAATTAATGTGGAAATAAATACTTCTTGATCTTATTATACATATTTTCTTTAATACTAGAATCATCTGTTTACTCTAAAAAAATCAATCATAAAATCTTTGGCTCAGAGCCTATATATGTGATAGAATTTGAATTCTAGTAAACTATATTAACAGATATATAAATTTTTTGATAGATTTTAAATTTGAAACTAGGTCAAAAAACAACTTTAATGTTATCCACATTTTTATTGGGAAAATTTTATAAATTATTGTTTTGTTCAAATTACTTACATATATGTATAAATAATTTATTAAATGATTATAAATATCATGCTTATTACAGTAGAGTCCCACAACTCAACTTAATGTGGAATGAGAAGGTAATGAGTTGCTGAAAATAACAAGTTTTACAAACAGCAATGATGTTAGTCTAAACAGAATTCTCATACAGATATTACATGTACAAATCTGTGTGTGTATTAACTATGTATGTACCATTAGTGACTGTCTCTATATGTAATTAAATTTTGATTTTAAAAAATATTGGCTAATCAGTGGCTTTCAGGTTAGTAACATTTGCATTGTGATATTTTACAGTGGTACCTTGATAAAAGGCTTATATTCTTTGTTAACACATGGAATTGATGCTATTATTAATTAAGTGTCACCAGGGAAAAACAACAAGTTATTTGTTCTTAGTGTTAAGTTACAGGGGTAAAAATTAGATTACAAGTATTTTTTTAATGACGACAAGTTTTATAGAATGTCAAGTTATCAAGAGTTGAGTTTCCAAAACTCTACTGTATGCATAGTAAGTTCATTTCTCCATATGCATTCTTCTACAAAACAATATAGTCACTTAAATTTCAGATTTAAAGTTAAAATAAAACAAAAATATTTAGAATGTCTGATAATTTATTGGCATAATCAAACATTGTAAATGAAATGAAAACTAACAAAGTTTACAGTATGTTTTCAAGTAAATGTGTTCACTACTGGCATATACATATTCACAATATAGTTTTGAATACACCTGTATATCTAGGTACATAAGACTTGACATCATTGTTAAACCTATCAATACAGGGCCCACCAGAGGTCAAGTATATAATATCATTGACCACTGTTCTTACATGACAAATGGGCTGGGTACATGAAGTTTTCTGGGTTTTCTTCATGTGTCTAATATCTAAACAGATTAACTTCCCATAGAAAGTCCTCCCAGAACTGTCTCCTAATTGAGAGACTGTCCATGTGTTGCATTGCCTTATCACATCAATCCAATCCTTTCAATATAGAATAATTTTCTGTAGGCCATTTCATATTAAAAGTTAGAAGGTATTTTTTTGATGTTTAATTGAAAAAGCAATGCAAAATAAAATGTGTGAAAAAATAAATTTGTTAAATTTTGTCAATAAGATAAAATTGCCAGTCTTCTGATTTATTAATGAAAATTTCTTTTTAAACACACACTATTATAGTAAATTAATTGATTATATTATATTATTTTTACTGATTTTTGAGGTCTTGAACCAATCTTCCATATTAACAGTACCTTTTTTTACACAGTTTTTTTTCAGGAACATATCTACCATGTAAAAACAGAATTGTATTTCAATCATAAAAGTAAAGTTTAACCTAAAAATCTACATTTTTTAATATTAAATATAAATCAAATTACATTAAATGTGAATAATAAAGTTTTTAATAACAGATTTTAATCACTTTCTAAAATTAGAGAAAAGAGAGTAAAGAAGGACAAACAGATGGATGCCAGTGGAAATTTATAGATCTGCTATTTTAAAATTGCAGATCTATAAATTCCTACTGCAATTTTTAAATTGCAGCCCAAAAAATATATGAAACTTTAATATAATGTTTAGGAGACTGTTAATAGAAAAGTATAAAATAACTTACATTATTTGATAAAACGGTTTCTGAAGGAGTGGGAATATCAGCAATTATTTCTGTTGGAACTGCTGCAATTGGTGATTCTCTATTTGCATCTAATGTAAAAATATATATTATATGTTAAAATGCAAATATATTCATAAATACACTTTTAATATTACATAGAAACAAATGTTTTTCATAAACTAATAATAGTAATAAAAAAGCAAAATATGTCAAAAATGCTGCTTACAATTTTCCATATTTGGTAGGGGAAGGAAAAAAAACAATTGCACAGAATCAAACAAAAATTTTTACAAATAAGCCTTGAAATGGCAACTGTCAAAATATAACAACAACATGGTTTAAAATGAAATTGGCAGGTAAAAATACAACAACTAATTCCTCTGGTGGTAAAAAAACGAAATTACTTTCCAAACAATCCAATAATATTTTTTATTACCATGTGTGGTATTTGGCCATAAGTATCCTGTCACTTTTTTCTCTAAAGAAAGATTTTTCAAACTCACATAGGATAGTATTTGTATAATACAGTAGAGCCTCGATTATCTGGCCCCTGATTAACCAACACCTCGGTTAACCGACCGTCCTAGTTGGCAAATTTCAAATGTCCGCTAGTGATGTGGCGCTACAATATTTGGCTATGTCTTGGCTACTTTAATATTATCTTTACGTGTTTTAGCTGGCAACACTCAGTTGACCATGAAAGGGAGCTAGTATTTAAACGAGGCTTATTTTTCTAATTTTTAACGATACAATAGCGACAATTATTATTTTTAAAAATTTTTGTTAGGCTTAACATCGATGAAAATTCAACATGAAGTAGGTTAATAGCGATATACTAATATACTAATTACATGGGATATAATAATATACTACACTAATAATGGATTTTTTCATACTTTTCGGTTATCCGAATTTTCAATTATCCGACCAACCCCAGTCCCTAATTGAGTCGGATAATCGAGGCTCTACTGTAAAATGCTTTTCTG
>NW_019384995.1:165442-207433 GCF_000671375.1 Centruroides sculpturatus | reverse complement strand
TTTCTGGAACGTTTACAATCGTTCTATAATCGAACCAATATTCGAATTTTATGTTTGAATTTAATTCGAACAAATTCGAAAAATTCAAACAAAACATTCGAAATAGAAAGCCACTTTCAACCACTTTCAGCCTCATATCTCCCGCACCCTTATAGCTATCGAGACGCAACCAGCCCTATGCATGAATGGAGACTTGGGGCTACCACCACATACAAACACCATTCACGTGCAATGTGTAGTTTTTGCGGAAAAGTGAAATATAGGGACATACATGTCCATTTTTATATGTATAGATATATAGATATAGATATATACTTTAACTCTGTGAGGATATGACCAAAATTTAATAGAAAAATGTTAAAATGTTGTGTTTAGCAAAAAGAAGCATTTTTGTATTTTTTTACAGTACTAGACCAAATATTTCGCAAATGTGGAATGGGAAGAGGTTTGGTTTTCTGAATTTCCAATTTTCTGAATACAAGCTAAATATATACTTAAAATATAAAATAAACAATGGAAAGTAAAGAATGAAACTGTTTTTAACACAATGTAGGTCTATGCCAGCACTGGAACTGGCATTGTGTGATGTGTATGCAACAAAAAGTGTCTATGCTGCAAATTACAGCTGCACTATTGCCTGCCAAATTCAAAATCAGCTAGTTTCAAAAATGGCCAATTTTCTGGTCATTACATATTTCTGGAAACTGGATATTTTGTCCAGTACTATATAATGAACAACAGTTTAGTCTGATGTTTCTGAATATAAATTAAAAATTTTATTATACTGTATAGTGTACACTACTTGAGAAAAATATATGCAAGCCAGAACATAATATCCTTTCACCATAAGCCACCATCACTGCATAGCAACTGATTTCCAGACCTCATAACATGCAGTAAATCTACTCTTGCTCCTGAACAGACATGTGGTTGGCTATTTTTTTTTTCCCACTGCACCTGTGATCTCTCTTGGTTATTACTCATTCCACTGATATGGGAATTATAAAATTTCATTGATTGATGTAATACACAAATTTTATTATGATTGCTATTATTATTATTACTACTACTACTACTATTACTACTACTACAAAAATTATAGCAATTTTGTAATGCTTACTTTCCACCCACTATGTATATATAATTTTAGAACAAATGAAAGGTGAAAGAAAAAACAAGGAATGCCATAACTTCTTTATTTTGAGATATATAAATTTTAATCATTAACATTCTAATAACTTTTAAACTAGTAGATCTAGAAAAAACAAAATTATGTTGCATTATAATATAAAGATATTCTTTACTAATTAGAAACAAATTTTGTTTATATTTATGAAATACAGAAAAAATGGAAAATTTGTAGAAATGCAAATAAACTGTAAAAAAAAAACAAGGAATGTCATTTAATATAAGCTTCTAATCTGTTAGTTATTACTAATTAAAAGAAAGTAAGTCCACTGGCCTTATTGTTATGATTACATTCATCATACACCTTTTTGATTTTTATTCATTAATGCATGATGTCCTATATTCCATTTTGGCTTAATCAGCAGTCTTCTTCAGCAGAGTTACATATAACTTATACATCATGACATGTTATTATAATTAAAAACATATGAAAGAATCTAATAAATGAAAATATACATATAACACAACATTTATATTACTACATAACTAATCACTTACATCATCAAAACAACAATCATAAAAAACATTCAAAAATTGAAGTTAAACTACCAAACACTGTAATCACACTTAACATTAATTCTATACCTGATAGACACTGTTATGTGATATTCAGTTCTTGATGATGCTTTCATTTTGGCATATTCTTTATCTTCTTAAAGTCTAATACGCCATGAAATTGAAAACCATCATATTTTACATCAAACTGTCTGTTGACTTCTCTTTTGCATCAGTCATATACATTTATTTTTTTCCTTTTAAATTTTTTAAGTTGACTAAAATGGTTGGTAAAGTCAATCATACTATCAGACTGCACTATTTGTACCAATTGTTTACAAATAGTATGGCTTGATAGTCAATCTCAGTCAAGAGTGCAAACATACAGTATCACTTTATAACTCATTGAGATATTCAGACATTCAAAACAACCTTTGTATGCAGCAAAAATTTTAATTGCTAATGTTTACAGTAATTTTTAATGACCATCTTTAGTAGGGTGGAGCTTATTTTCACAGTTTGTAAATGTTAACTGCCTACCCTCTATTTCTATTCCAATATATATATAGAAAACATTCATCCCAAAAATCTACTCCATTGGTGAATATTTACTGGTAGCTCAATGCCACTGAAGTTTTATAGGTTCCAAATAGTAAGAATGAGCATATGGCAATCACAAGCTTCAACCACAATGTATCCATTTTAGTACAACAGTTTGTAAAACTGTAGTTGGTCATCTCAATAAATAAACCATTAAATTAAATCACACATTAATTACATAATATTAATTTCTGTCATGACTCATGATCTTTATTTTGCTGATGTAATCAAGTCTTGCTGCAAATGTTTTTCCCTGTTTCTGGTTGAGGCTGATTCAGTGACTCATACTGCTTACATCATTATCTATTGGCTATTTGGCTTGTATGGACAAGTTCAGGCATGTCACTAAAGGACTGCTGATATTATCAGATGCATAGACTATATAATCCAGAAACTGCTCAAGCAAATCACATAATACATTTTTGTTCATTTCGGCAAAGTTATTAAATAATAAATATGGCGGCAGCAGCAACTAGATCTAAAACTGAAGTGTACTTCCTTGGTTCAACAGTAACTAAATTAACTGGCAACAAGTTACCATCCTTACGTCAACTCTTGGTTTGTTTTTATATCACCTTCTTCAACTGAAACAAACTATCAGTCATCAGCTGTTACAGTCAAAAAGTTGTTAATATTTTATGAAATGGCAAGGATCCCAATGATGGATTCAAGAAACTACATAACTGGAATGAACATTTGAAGAATGATGTTTGCTAAAGAAAAATATGGGGTGACAATCTGTAACACAGCAAACAAATGACGCTAAATTTGTTAGTAAACTAGATGAAATTTTTGACATTTCTCATCTTAGAGCAATCGAAATGATAAAATTTCCAGAGGATCATGAGTTCTTGTTAGCTCAGTGTGAGAAAGGACATAAAGGGTCAATGGTAAGTGTGGATGCAAAATTAACTGCAAAGGAGAAACAATCAGCACAAAGATAGGAACAGATGCTTATCAGAAAATGTAGAATGGAAGGCTTGAAGGGAAGTGATGAAGAAATATCAAAACTAATATCCTCAATCAGCAGCACAGATACTGAAGAAGATGCAAGATGTAAAGGAGACAGAGTAACTAGTGAGGGAGCAGTTGGAGGCAGATTATCCATACAGCAAGGAAGAGACACCCTCTGCCTCTACCAAAATAAACTGATAAAGTTACATTAAACATAGTACTAAAAATTTCAAATTTTGTGAATTGTGATGTTTAAAAATTTTTTCATTGCTTTTTGGTTTGTAATCTATCAAGTTTTTGAATATTGTAGAGTCTACATGACTATTTAATTTGTCTGTAATTGTCCAAAAAGTGAAACAAATCTGGTTTCCCAAATATAGGCGTTGTATGTTTTTATTTGTTATAAATCGATCTTTTTATAAACTTTGTGGTCATTGAGCTACCTCTAAATATTAACATATCAAGTTCAAATTTCTTCTGTAGTAATTTGAAACCAGTTTGAATAGTTCTGGAGGGTAGGACCACAAAAAAGTAAGCAATTTATTTTTTTCCTATTTTAAGCACCATTCTAATCTTCAGATACAATACAAAAGTGAATGATGTGTAATATGAAACATTTATGTAGGATGATAAAAAATATTTTGGAATATAGAATCTGGATACTTTTAAGTGAAAAAATTAAAAAAAAAAATAAAGAATAAAAATACAATATAAATACATGTGAAAATACATAATAAATAAATACAAGAAAATAGATTTATGATAAAAATATGTAAATAGAAACTATATATAATTGAAATCATTAGCAATATTTAATGGCAAAATTAAATATAACCAATAAAAAAACAAAGGTCATTATCCCAAAGACAGAGAAAGTATCATTAAAAATATCAGAAACAGGCATCAAGTACATCATTACAAAGTTCTACATATATTTACAAATTTGATGGTCGTCCCATCAACTACAAAGATCTTAATATCCTTTCTGTGGCATGGAGAGCTTGCTATGAGTTGAACATTGTGTAATCAGAAAGGAATCTTTTTCTGATTTTGGGATACATTGTGGAAAGAATGGAGAAAGTTGAGCATTGTTATCTATAAAAGATCAGCCATTTGCATGTTTCCCAAATTCAACACTTGTAACTGTTGTATTTGGGCCATAAGATACAAGAAAATTTGTTTTCCAGTAGATTTCACTGTACTTGCCTAAAGTTAGTGATGTGGATTCATAGGTACATTTATCTTTGGACCTTTTATAATTATTGAATGCAACTTATAATTAACAAAGTTCAAATCAGCGTTTCAAATGATCATCTGAGAATGATTATAATTTTAATTCTGAAAATTTTCGTAAATAAAAATATATTTCCATTCTTTCAAGAATGAATTAAAATATTTTATTAAACAGATAACTAGTCAGTTTTATTTAAAAAATTTTTTAATTTTTCAAAATGCTATTTATTTCTGCAAGTGCTAGATTAATTCTATAAAGAAATTTAATGCCAAAAAATAAATGACATGGTTAATGAAATATTGTTAATTTTTAAAAAATATCTATTTTAGTCAATACTAAATGATGGTATGAAATGCTTTTATATATTCATAAGGTAGTGTATATGTTATGGAGACCAGTCAATTTGATAAATTAATCAATATTTATTACACTGTCCACCCTATTTGGCCATTATTCATAATGCCCAGTCATTATGAATAATGCCCGATTAATCACTTTGTCCATAACAATATAAATATAACTAGAAGATTAAAATTTTGAAAAACAGTATAAAACCTATATTTAAATACTATTAATGTTTATGCATAATAAACTTGCATTAAAACTTTCAATGTTATTGTTTGTTAATTCTATTTTTATCATAATGTATGAAAAAATTCAGGGTAAGTTTTTTTTATTTTTTGGTAACAACTTTTATAAATTTTGGAAATATTTCTAAATTACTATCAGAACAAAAAATTAATGATTGTTTTAAGAATTGTTTTAGTCATTATATACTGTGTGTATTGTTTATTACTAAAACTACATTTGGGTGATTAAAGCATAGTTTTAAATAAAATTTTTATTTGCTTTTGCTAAGATGATNTCTTTTAAGAACGTCAACATTCACCTGTATAAACAGGATCTATCTAATGTTGCAGAAATCTTTGGTTTCTGCAACATTAGATAGATCCTGTTTATACAGGTGAATGTTGACGTTCTTAAAAGATTGTTATAAGTTCTGGACAGTTGTTGACAAGGACGATATTCAATCCCTTTTATTTTGCGATGTTATTTTAATGTTTGCGTTAGAAATGGACATCAAAATTGATTAAAATCCCACTCTCACACTAGCATTGAGTAAATTTTCTTGAAAAAATACTGAAAAATTATTGTGGTAACAATTACCATAATCATAACATGATGAAAAAAAAAAAGAATTTCACCTCTTCTCATTGTCTCCCAGGAACACATATGACCTAGCACCTGCAAAACCAAGCTTTGTCTTGCAAAATACTGCATCATCTGATCACTTTCCTATGACAAACCCGAATATAAGGACCTCCCTTCGAGTTCAGTCCCTGTGGAAATTTTGTTTTGTGCATTTTCACAATCAACAAGTATGGTACTGGTACCTACTCGTAGTCACCAATTTGGAAAAAGAAGTATGATATTGTCCAAGGAGTTGTAAACTCTCTCTCTCGGACTTGCAAATTAGTTGCTGAGGTTTAGATAGCCCAAATACCCTCTTACTCTGATGGATGCAACTGTTGTCCATTTAGTTCTTCATTAAATTTTTGACTTTTTTTTGTTAATGGTGTCATTATTTGTGTATCGATGACTCTTCTCACCCTCCCACTTGACTGGACAAATTGCTCCCAAAACACAGGATTCAGAAAAAGAGAATAAGCCATCCATTGACAAAGTGAGCAGTTTTTACCAAACTGTTGCCAGTGAATGGGTTAAAGCTTTGGCATTAACCATGGCTACTCATACTAGTATACTTCTATTCATGAGTTCACTTTGTTTTCACCCTTAGATGTATGGGTCCTTAGGTCTTGACATCGTCATTAAATCTATCCATTGAAAGAAATTTGAAAACATGTTATAAACACAAATTGTCAACTTTTGAATTAAACTTTTTTTGACTGCTTCATAGTGGCATAGTTGGAATGATAGATTGGTTTGTCTGTACTGTACATGTATTCAAGTAAGTTATAAAAAACAGCCAAACCTTAAACTTTGAGTATGTATAGTAGCCTTATATTCAAAGCCTTATAGTAGCCGTATAGCCTTCAAATTCTAAGAATTTTTCATTAAAAGGAATAGTTTTCTAGAAAAAAAAGTATAAATATTTTTTTTGAATTGAAATCAAATGGAGATTACTTTTGAAACATGTTAAATAAAAAGAATTGTGTATAAAGATGATTATCTTTTCCAGACTGCTAGACTTTTTAAAATATGATTTTGATTTATGTAAAAACAGAATTAGGAATAAGAAACAACATTTAAATATTAATTTTTTTTGATATTAATTTTATATAAAATTTTATACTCATATAAATATTATTTTAAGTTATATTTAATTTTTTATATTTCATTTAGGTTACTCCATTAACTTATATGTCATCAGAAAGACCAGTGTGTAATATTGAAAAAATTACAAAAGTTATAAATTCAAGAATATATTCATCAATATCAAAGAATAAAGAAAAGAGAAAAAGCTTTCATAATGTTTTAAAAAAGTTAATAGAAGAATATCATGTTGTTCAGATTGAAGGATTAAAAAAAGAACAAAATGAAAAACTTAAATTAATGCAAGAAGAACATGAGTTTAAAATAAAATTATTAAAATTAAAAATTGAAGTTGAAACTCTAAAGAAAAATAAACTATTAAATGAATAAGTGTTAACTCTTTTATTGAATTCAAAATTATAGAATAAATTGTGTATAATATTTGGATTTATCTTTTGAATCTAAAATTTTAATTTGTTTCATGATGGATTATGATTTCATAAAGTTGTGATCTATGATAAAGTTTCTTCATCTTCCTATAATAGAAATTATATTTTCAATATTATGGTATTGAAAAAGGAATTATATACTGGAAGTGAATTAAATGTAAATTTATCATCATTAGATGATATNACAGAAAAAATGGAAAATTTGTAGAAATGCAAATAAACTGTAAAAAAAAAACAAGGAATGTCATTTAATATAAGCTTCTAATCTGTTAGTTATTACTAATTAAAAGAAAGTAAGTCCACTGGCCTTATTGTTATGATTACATTCATCATACACCTTTTTGATTTTTATTCATTAATGCATGATGTCCTATATTCCATTTTGGCTTAATCAGCAGTCTTCTTCAGCAGAGTTACATATAACTTATACATCATGACATGTTATTATAATTAAAAACATATGAAAGAATCTAATAAATGAAAATATACATATAACACAACATTTATATTACTACATAACTAATCACTTACATCATCAAAACAACAATCATAAAAAACATTCAAAAATTGAAGTTAAACTACCAAACACTGTAATCACACTTAACATTAATTCTATACCTGATAGACACTGTTATGTGATATTCAGTTCTTGATGATGCTTTCATTTTGGCATATTCTTTATCTTCTTAAAGTCTAATACGCCATGAAATTGAAAACCATCATATTTTACATCAAACTGTCTGTTGACTTCTCTTTTGCATCAGTCATATACATTTATTTTTTTCCTTTTAAATTTTTTAAGTTGACTAAAATGGTTGGTAAAGTCAATCATACTATCAGACTGCACTATTTGTACCAATTGTTTACAAATAGTATGGCTTGATAGTCAATCTCAGTCAAGAGTGCAAACATACAGTATCACTTTATAACTCATTGAGATATTCAGACATTCAAAACAACCTTTGTATGCAGCAAAAATTTTAATTGCTAATGTTTACAGTAATTTTTAATGACCATCTTTAGTAGGGTGGAGCTTATTTTCACAGTTTGTAAATGTTAACTGCCTACCCTCTATTTCTATTCCAATATATATATAGAAAACATTCATCCCAAAAATCTACTCCATTGGTGAATATTTACTGGTAGCTCAATGCCACTGAAGTTTTATAGGTTCCAAATAGTAAGAATGAGCATATGGCAATCACAAGCTTCAACCACAATGTATCCATTTTAGTACAACAGTTTGTAAAACTGTAGTTGGTCATCTCAATAAATAAACCATTAAATTAAATCACACATTAATTACATAATATTAATTTCTGTCATGACTCATGATCTTTATTTTGCTGATGTAATCAAGTCTTGCTGCAAATGTTTTTCCCTGTTTCTGGTTGAGGCTGATTCAGTGACTCATACTGCTTACATCATTATCTATTGGCTATTTGGCTTGTATGGACAAGTTCAGGCATGTCACTAAAGGACTGCTGATATTATCAGATGCATAGACTATATAATCCAGAAACTGCTCAAGCAAATCACATAATACATTTTTGTTCATTTCGGCAAAGTTATTAAATAATAAATATGGCGGCAGCAGCAACTAGATCTAAAACTGAAGTGTACTTCCTTGGTTCAACAGTAACTAAATTAACTGGCAACAAGTTACCATCCTTACGTCAACTCTTGGTTTGTTTTTATATCACCTTCTTCAACTGAAACAAACTATCAGTCATCAGCTGTTACAGTCAAAAAGTTGTTAATATTTTATGAAATGGCAAGGATCCCAATGATGGATTCAAGAAACTACATAACTGGAATGAACATTTGAAGAATGATGTTTGCTAAAGAAAAATATGGGGTGACAATCTGTAACACAGCAAACAAATGACGCTAAATTTGTTAGTAAACTAGATGAAATTTTTGACATTTCTCATCTTAGAGCAATCGAAATGATAAAATTTCCAGAGGATCATGAGTTCTTGTTAGCTCAGTGTGAGAAAGGACATAAAGGGTCAATGGTAAGTGTGGATGCAAAATTAACTGCAAAGGAGAAACAATCAGCACAAAGATAGGAACAGATGCTTATCAGAAAATGTAGAATGGAAGGCTTGAAGGGAAGTGATGAAGAAATATCAAAACTAATATCCTCAATCAGCAGCACAGATACTGAAGAAGATGCAAGATGTAAAGGAGACAGAGTAACTAGTGAGGGAGCAGTTGGAGGCAGATTATCCATACAGCAAGGAAGAGACACCCTCTGCCTCTACCAAAATAAACTGATAAAGTTACATTAAACATAGTACTAAAAATTTCAAATTTTGTGAATTGTGATGTTTAAAAATTTTTTCATTGCTTTTTGGTTTGTAATCTATCAAGTTTTTGAATATTGTAGAGTCTACATGACTATTTAATTTGTCTGTAATTGTCCAAAAAGTGAAACAAATCTGGTTTCCCAAATATAGGCGTTGTATGTTTTTATTTGTTATAAATCGATCTTTTTATAAACTTTGTGGTCATTGAGCTACCTCTAAATATTAACATATCAAGTTCAAATTTCTTCTGTAGTAATTTGAAACCAGTTTGAATAGTTCTGGAGGGTAGGACCACAAAAAAGTAAGCAATTTATTTTTTTCCTATTTTAAGCACCATTCTAATCTTCAGATACAATACAAAAGTGAATGATGTGTAATATGAAACATTTATGTAGGATGATAAAAAATATTTTGGAATATAGAATCTGGATACTTTTAAGTGAAAAAATTAAAAAAAAAAATAAAGAATAAAAATACAATATAAATACATGTGAAAATACATAATAAATAAATACAAGAAAATAGATTTATGATAAAAATATGTAAATAGAAACTATATATAATTGAAATCATTAGCAATATTTAATGGCAAAATTAAATATAACCAATAAAAAAACAAAGGTCATTATCCCAAAGACAGAGAAAGTATCATTAAAAATATCAGAAACAGGCATCAAGTACATCATTACAAAGTTCTACATATATTTACAAATTTGATGGTCGTCCCATCAACTACAAAGATCTTAATATCCTTTCTGTGGCATGGAGAGCTTGCTATGAGTTGAACATTGTGTAATCAGAAAGGAATCTTTTTCTGATTTTGGGATACATTGTGGAAAGAATGGAGAAAGTTGAGCATTGTTATCTATAAAAGATCAGCCATTTGCATGTTTCCCAAATTCAACACTTGTAACTGTTGTATTTGGGCCATAAGATACAAGAAAATTTGTTTTCCAGTAGATTTCACTGTACTTGCCTAAAGTTAGTGATGTGGATTCATAGGTACATTTATCTTTGGACCTTTTATAATTATTGAATGCAACTTATAATTAACAAAGTTCAAATCAGCGTTTCAAATGATCATCTGAGAATGATTATAATTTTAATTCTGAAAATTTTCGTAAATAAAAATATATTTCCATTCTTTCAAGAATGAATTAAAATATTTTATTAAACAGATAACTAGTCAGTTTTATTTAAAAAATTTTTTAATTTTTCAAAATGCTATTTATTTCTGCAAGTGCTAGATTAATTCTATAAAGAAATTTAATGCCAAAAAATAAATGACATGGTTAATGAAATATTGTTAATTTTTAAAAAATATCTATTTTAGTCAATACTAAATGATGGTATGAAATGCTTTTATATATTCATAAGGTAGTGTATATGTTATGGAGACCAGTCAATTTGATAAATTAATCAATATTTATTACACTGTCCACCCTATTTGGCCATTATTCATAATGCCCAGTCATTATGAATAATGCCCGATTAATCACTTTGTCCATAACAATATAAATATAACTAGAAGATTAAAATTTTGAAAAACAGTATAAAACCTATATTTAAATACTATTAATGTTTATGCATAATAAACTTGCATTAAAACTTTCAATGTTATTGTTTGTTAATTCTATTTTTATCATAATGTATGAAAAAATTCAGGGTAAGTTTTTTTTATTTTTTGGTAACAACTTTTATAAATTTTGGAAATATTTCTAAATTACTATCAGAACAAAAAATTAATGATTGTTTTAAGAATTGTTTTAGTCATTATATACTGTGTGTATTGTTTATTACTAAAACTACATTTGGGTGATTAAAGCATAGTTTTAAATAAAATTTTTATTTGCTTTTGCTAAGATGATGATATTCTGATTTTATAGTATTGAGAAAATTTTTACAAAACATAAAAAAAATAAAGTTTAATGATTGAAAAGTTTTATTTTAATAGTTTTTTTAGAAAATTGTTTTATAATTTGTTGAAAATATTATTTACTTTTTATTTGAGATATAGTCCTCGTTACTTTGTAACTAAATTTTATGTATAATTTAAATACTTTTTTAAAATTTATATTTATTGTTTGTATATTTGTACAACTGAATTGTATTTAAGTTCATTTTACTGTTAATTAAGCTATTATTTACTAGTAAACTAATAATTATTGTGTTAAAATAAATATTAAAAGAAAATTTAATTTATAAAGTACTAATTTCATGTTTGCTTTAGTGTAAAACTTTTCATTTCATTTTCAGAAACTTTTAGCACGAACACAAGCTCGTCGAGAAAATTTAAGTAAAATGGAAACAAATACAACAGGAGCAGCAGTAAGGAAAAGAAGAATACCTATGTCTGAAAAAACAAATGCAGATTTTTCTGATGGTAAATCAATTTCTAATAATAGTATTTAAACTTTACAATGCTCATAATTTACTTTTAAAGAGAAGGAAAAATATATTATGTATAAATATAAATAATAATATTAATTTATAAGTTGAAAATTTATACACACAATTTGATTTTGAAATATGAAATTTTAGAAATTTAATATGATTAGTAATTGTAATGATATATAATTTTAAGAGTCATTTTATATCATTTTTGTTTCTATTCTTAACTGAAAGATATTATTGAATAGAGTTAGAATTATATAGAAAAGTATATAATTTAATTTTTATCCTATTAAATTATCAAGAAACTAAAATAGTTTGTAAGTATAAAATAGCAATTAGAGAATTTGTATAAAGGTAAGATTTTTAAATTTCATTTGAACAGTAAGAAGAGGTTAAGCTATAATTACAGATATATGTATATATAGGAAATAATTATATATATACATAAATAGTTTGATATTAAAATGTATGTATGATAGACATATCTATATCTAATATCAAACTATTTATGTATATATATATGTATATACATGTATATATATCATACATTTTAATATCAAAATATTTTAAATTATCTTAATGCAAACTATATAGAATTTTTAGTTATCTGTTGATAATTGATTCCATATTTATATTATCCATAAGACATAATGTTAATAATTTTTAAGGAGTTGATTTGTTACTAAATAAAATGTTTTTTTAGGCTATTATATCTCATTTTAAGATTCAAACTCAATATCAGAATAAAATGTAAAAATCATAGAATTTTATGTTTTTGTTTTATTCTGATATTGTTATTAAGATTTTGGATATGATAATAAGATATAATAGTCTTGAAACACATTTTAACAACTACTGTTTAATCACATCATTGATTTCAAATTTTATTAATTGTGGACAATCTCAGTCCACAGCAACTTAATATAAGTGATGGATTGAGATTTAAATTTTATTCCAAATCATCTATGAAAATGTGAACAGATTCACGTGAATTCATACTGTATCTAGAATGATAATTTTCTTTATCATGTGATTATGTGGTTGATCATTTTCTAAAAAAATTGTTTTATGTAATATAGAATGATATAAAATAAAGATCTTTCCTCTATTTTACTTCTTCTATTTGAACCATATAATTATTTTAGTAATGTACAGAATGTTTTTTAAAGTAGCTTAAATTTTTCTTATATTTCTTCCTATTCCTTTTAAATGTAACAAACTGATTTATTTTCATGTCTTTAAGGATCAGTAAATTTTTTTATTAAAGAGAAAATCATTAATGTGATAAAGGAAAGTCTGAATGAAATTCTTCCCTTCTCAGTTTTTATCTGGAAATACTGAAACCAACTTATAAATTAATGTTATGTTAATGGTGTATTTCGTGATGTTTGAATCAGTTAATTGTCGTCGTAATATTTTTGTTTGTTCTGTATATTTGAATCTGTTAAGTGTTTGGTCTGATGATAAAACAAAAAAGGTCTTGAAAAATGTTTAGTTGGAAATAAATAGGTCAATTAAGTATGATAGAATTGTAAAAGTTTCTGGTTAATGGATAGGTTATCCCACAATTATATTAATTAGCTACTTATCCGTAATACAATTTTAAATTGATGATAAACTCAGAATATAAATTCAAATAAAATATAAATTTTTATATTTGAAGTGTTTTAAATAATTTGATAAAATAATTTTCTATGTAACTAGGAGTTTGAATGATTAGCAAATAATACCTGTTTCAAAAAAAATTGTCTCTAGAAATGTATGTAAGAAATGGAGGAAAGAAGTATCATATTTTATGGCATATAAGACATACCCCATTTTACCACAGAATATTTAGGAAAAAAGTATTTAATGTATTTAATAAGCCATCTCATGCATTTGGCACTTGATTCCAAAAATTTTTTTACTGTATTCTAATTAAAAAAAAATAAAATTAGAATTACACCTTTACTAATCAAGGAAAAAAGGAGTTAAGTCTTTAAATTATCTTTAAATCTTTAAATTATTCTACATGAATACATACAAAAGCTGCTTATCTGTAGCATAAAATAATTATTCTAAAATATTCACATAAATCTAGTTTTAATTTTACAAATTAACTAAAATTTATGTATATAATTTGATTTATTTTATTATTAGACATTGATAATTTTTAAATTTTAATAATCAATCATTTTCTTGTTTTTAATTGAAATAATTAAATTTGAAGAAATTTTTGAACACTGGCATTATTGTAATAATGCCATAGTGTATAATGCAATATAAATGTTTCTTAAGATTATATATTATTTCTTTTGCTCTGATATTTAATAGAGAAATATTAGTAAAAGAGTGAAATAAAAATAAAGGTAATTTAACCATTTAACTAAAATTGATAATTCTGAAAATTTAGAAGCTGATGATACTTAATAGCGTATTATTTGAAAATTAATTTTCAGCTGCATTTTAAATTAAACTTGCTTTTCTTTATTAAAATTTTTAGGCATATTTGATATATATTAATTATAATTTAATGAAATAAATTTCAGAAAAGAAAAAATTTTGTTTAAATAACATAAAAAAATAGAAGAATTTTAATATTTTTATATATGATTATTAATTTCTTTACTAATTTCAATTTAATGTAGATAACTTAAAAACACAGTCTTCAAGTAAAGAAAGTCCAAAAAGACCTTGCTTACAGGATGATGAGATTAATAATGAGAACAATGAAGATTTAACAACTGTTAGTGAAGTAGAGTCTAAAATAGAAAATAAAGAAAATATTGATAAAATGGAAATTGAATTACAACAAGAAAACTTTTCATCAAATGAAAGAAATTTAGATAAAGGTTTGTTTTTTAAATGTAATAAATTTCGAAAGAATTTGAATGTTGAAGTTTTTTTTATTTTAAGAGTTTTCATAAGATTGAAGAAATATTGCATAGTTTCAATAATGAATAATGTGAAAATAAAAAAGAATGAAATAGAATGTTTTTTATATTGAATGAATTTTATATTTATTGAATTTTATATTGAATGAACCTTTTATATTTATATTTATAAAGTGATGTTCAGAGGCAACTAAAGCACATAATCCTTAAAATTCGGCACCATATTAATGTACAGTACATACAGTCGACCCCCCTATAAGATATAGATACGTTCCAATTTATTAGGAATCCGATTTCTTATAAGTCGTTCCAATCACAGCCCGACACGTGTCAAGTTTACGGACTACGGCTGATTGAAAGGTTTTCTTCCATAAAATTAATCGATTCTACACTAATCCGACTCAACATTTCCAAAATATGTATATTTTTTCGTAGTTTTATAGAAATCGTAATTATAGGGACCGTAATTATAGGGGGGTCGACTGTACTTCAAATCTGCCTATTCATGAAACCAAAATTTTTAGGTTATTTTTGGAAATGTTTTTGATACTTTTTGATTTGGTTTCAGCCACAAAATCTTTGAAATTGGATTTATCACCTTTCAATAGAATATAGAATAAAATGGCATCAAATCAATGCTTTAAAATTTGAATTATGTTATGCATCATAATGATGTAGAAATGTTACATTACTAATTTAATCACTTAAACAGATGCAGTGCTTAAACTGGAAAATATAGATAATAACTAAAGAATTCTGAACCTTACTCAAAATTTGCTAATAATAATAATTTACTGTGTGCCTGATGCCAATGTATTATGGTTAATGGACAATTTGATTTCAAAGGATTTGTGGCTAAAGCTGATTCAACAATCAAAAATGCTTACAAAATAACTTAAAAACTTTGCATAAGACATTATGGTGAGAAAAGTAGTATCTCAACGAGTTAACAGATTTCCAAAAGTCAGAGCATGTCACAATATCTAAGAAAACTCTGGAAATGTTGAACCAATGTGGACATCAGATATTTCCAAGATTGTCACAGGTGATGAGACATACATACCATTTTATGACTATCTCGCATGTCAAGAAAGTCAGAATTTGATCCATAAAGATTATTCAATTTCAACAACTGTGAAAAGGCAGAGATCAATAAAAAAGTCATATTTACTGTTTTGTTTTCTGTAGCACTGGTCTGGCAAAAGCAATTGAGCTTGATGACCAGAAGACAGTAATGGCTAATTGGTACACTACAGTTTGTCTTCCTAGAATTCTTGAGTCACTGAAAATCAGGTCAAATTTTGCATCACACACTGCTAAAAAGGCTGTTGATTTCCTTCAAGCTAATAATATAAGAATCATCAACATCCACCATTTTCACCAGATTTGACATTGTGTAACTTCTGACTATTTTTTATAATTTTTTAAAATTATTTTACTGCATATTTTCCATGCAATATTTGAGGATTTCTGGTAATTTATTTAATGAGTTTGAAAATGGAAATATCTAGGACATTGCTGTTTTGGAATTCTTGTTTAGTTGGAAATATAATTATTTAAATATGAATACAATTTTAGAATTTTAATATTTATTTAAATTTTAAAGTATTAAATTTTATTTTTTAGATAAAACGTCTGCTGCTGATTTTCCTGTTTCTAACAATGAATTGCATGAAGAATCAATTACACAGGCACGTTCTAGTTGTAAAAAACGTTTAGCTGCTTTGGCTGCACGTATTAACCAGTGGGAAGATGATTTCACTTACCATTCTTCATCTGAAAGATTTGTTAGTAAACCTTCTACTAATGATTCACATACTAATTCTGTGGTGTCTAAAAATAATACTTTTACTAACCATTCTAAAAAGACTAATATTAATATAGTGCATACTGAGCAGAATAACAGTAGTAATAATAGCTGTAGAGAAACTTCAGATGAAAATTCTAACATCAGTAATAAAATATCTGCTTCAAATGGTGGTGGAAACCAGATTCTAAAATCCATTATAAAGAAAGATAAGAATCATTCACAACAGGTGAGAAAAGTTGTCGTTTGGGATCATGCAATTCTGGAAACTTTGGTGAGTTGAAAATGAGACATTCAGTCTAAAAAATTTGAAACATTGAAACTGACTAAAATTTTTAATTAATTAAATCACAAATTAAATTAATCAATTATATTAAAATTTAAATGTTTTTCTAATTGTGTTGTGTTCAGTATTTTAACCTCTGTTTAATAATAATGTTGAATTTTTCAAAATTATTACATATCTGAATGTTTTATTTTTTAATATTATTAGTTTAGAATTTCCAGTATATAAGTTTTTAAATTATTTGAATTATACAAAATATTTTTTTATATGAAATTTTTTTTGTTTTTATTAAAAATGTTCATTGTGTCATGTTCAGAATTGATTACAAAGCTGTCTGACTGAGAAACTAGAAAACTATTATTTTTATTTTTAATAAAAGTAAAAATAATTGCTGTTTTTTTTTTTTCTTCTCTGTATCATCTGAAAACATTATTTTTTTGTTAGATCAAATATGAAATAACATTGATGTGACATGACACTGTCTGTATTAAATAACCAATGTTTAATACAATAAAATAATTTATTACAATTAGATCAGGGGTTTTAATCTTTTATGATTCTTGTACCAAAGTAAAAAGAATATATTAGTTCACCATAACAGTTTTATTTTGCAAAATCCTATACTTTTTCTTGAAATTTATAAAATTAAGTATCATATTTAAATGTAGAAAAACCTAATCTAATCTTACTACTATAAAACATTTTTAAAGATAGAAATAAATTACTAGATTTTATTATAAAAATTATTAATGCTAATATTAATACAAATAAACTTTCCTGTAAGAAACTATAGAATTTTGATGAAAAGAATACACATTATCTGGTTTTATCAATTAATCATAAGTAAATTTTATACAAAATAATCATATTTCTGTTGTAGCTATCATAGTTCTTTAATCAATAATTGTTATTGGTAGTAAATATGTGAAAGAGTAATGAAATGATCTTGAACAATAACATGGACTCAACAGGAGAGTAATTAACAAGTCCCTGTTGCATATCATAAATGCATGGATTTTATAAAGCTTGAAAGCTCATCTGTGAGATGTGTTGAACAAATTTCGCATGAATTTAAAAATAAATAAAATTTTGAAATAAACGTGCAGTGGAAGGAATATACAATGAAAATAATAAAATGAATGAAAGTTTGTTTTAATCTGTCAGTGAATTAATCATTGAAAAAAAAAATACTAAAATGTATTATTCATTTTTTTCATTTTTCTGTACTGTTGGCATGAAACGGCTATTAAAAATTGCTGTGTGCACTGTAGGTTGCAACCCCTGATCTAGATAATGAAATTATTTAGCATTATTTATTTCAGTAAAAATAAATAATTCCAAATAAAAAAAAATGAAGTTCTTAGTTTTGATTTAAAATAAAATGTTTATTTAAATACTCTTACATATATATAAGTAATGAATATTTTTTGATATTACAACATACTGCTTGATACATATGATGATGATGATGACAATATTTACTTGAAATATTAGCATTATTATTATTTAAATTGAAGTGTGTGTGTGTGTGTGTGTAAAATAATTTATTTAATTTTTTTAAGAAAAATACTGATTAGTATGATTAGTAGTGAAATAAATTTTTGTTGTTAAATATATAATTGAAAAATTTGAAAGATTTTATTTATTTATTTTTTGCACATTTTACAGGAATGCCAAGGTTTCACAAAATCTCCTTCTACAACCAAATTACAATATGAGTTTTCAAATAATTCATCAAAAAAGACTACAGAACCAATTTTAGAACCCAAGGAGGAGAAGTTTCATTCTGTTCCTGATTTAAAAACTAATGAAAATAATAATAATAATAGTAATAAATTAATTTCTTCTAGAAATGAAGGTAAATATTAATTTATCATGGATATGAATAAATATTATATATTAGCTGAATTATTAAATATATTTTCTATTTGAGAAATTTTTGTTTTTAATGATTTTTCTATTATATTATTTATTTCACTTAGTTCACCAACACAAAGAATTAGCATATTATATTGAAATTTTCTTACCTTTCTGATAATTTATATATGTAAAATATCAATCAATCAATGAATCAGTTTTTATTATATAAATAAGGAAAAACTGTATTACCAAGGAGTTTTAAGGAGTAATACACAAAATTAGTAGTTTTACAATTACAATGTAATAGTTTTAGTATATTTTTATACAATTATTAATTTGATCTTGTGACACACGATTTTAACCTTTAATATCTTTTTAGATAATATATAAATAACTTATAAATCTTATACATTTGAAGTTTATTCAGATATGAGATAATTCTGTGAATTATTTTTGGTTATTAAGTTAGAAATATTTTGCAAATTAGTTGATTTCTGAATAGATTTTAATGCTTGACATTCTGTGAGAATTTGATATATTGAATAATCATTACTTTTGTACTAGTAATAACTATCCCTTATCATTTTAATATATTGTTTATATACATTGAGTATTTATTCAGACAACTCCAAATTTTATTAATCTTTTTATGTTCATATATGGTAATAATGATGGAAATTGAAGAGTTTGTTGGTACCATGGAATGTAGAATTGATTAAGACTAGTTGGTCTTTTAATCCTTTCCCTCTCCCCCGTGAGGGAATTTCGAAAAATTTCTTCTTAGTGTGCATTTTCATGATGTACCCTAACTGTGTACAAAATTTCACCTCTAGGTTCAGTGGTTTGCTCTGGGTAATGATGAATCACTCAGTGAGTCAGTCAGTCAGGACAAGTAATTTTATATATTTAGATGTTCATATTGGGCTTACATACTAAATTGATGTGTTGATCAACTAATTAAATATTTTCATGTGAATTTTGATATTTGGGATTTTCATTAAACAATATAACTTATAATAAGAAATTATAGTTATTATATTATAGTTTTATTTGTTACCTTTTTGAGATGTATTTTAAAATTATTATTTTAAATTATTTAATTTATGACTGTTAATTGTAAGATTTTATTTATTTATTTATTTATTTTTTGCACATTTTACAGGAATGCCAAGGTTTCACAAAATCTCCTTCTACAACCAAATTACAATATGAGTTTTCAAATAATTCNGGTTCAGTGGTTTGCTCTGGGTAATGATGAATCACTCAGTGAGTCAGTCAGTCAGGACAAGTAATTTTATATATTTAGATGTTCATATTGGGCTTACATACTAAATTGATGTGTTGATCAACTAATTAAATATTTTCATGTGAATTTTGATATTTGGGATTTTCATTAAACAATATAACTTATAATAAGAAATTATAGTTATTATATTATAGTTTTATTTGTTACCTTTTTGAGATGTATTTTAAAATTATTATTTTAATGAAATGTAATTCTAAGTTAGGTGATCATCTCAATTAATGATATCAAATTATTACCTTACATATATGTAAAATATTTAACATTAGTGCCAGAATAACACTTGGAGAAAAAATTCTATTTAACAGGATATTATTGATCTTATGGCACTTATTGACATTGTAGAAGAAAAAAAAATTGCTAGAGTTAAAGAAAACTGCTTTATACATGTGCACACTTTTTATTAATTTTAAAATTTATGAAATATAACAAATTATAAAAGTTTCTAAAACTTATACATTTTATTTATAGAACAACATGCTGAAAATGTTTACAGCAAGGATGTAGATCCAGCTGAACTGCCATTGTCAGCTCGGAGAGCTCTTTTTGAGAAAGCTTTTATTCATGGAAATAATATAAATTGTGAAAATCCAGAAAAGCTTTCAGTAGCTGAAAGAGCAGCTTTATTTGAGAAAAGTTCTGGTTTTTGCAATGCAAAAGCGTCAAATTTTCAAAGTTTCAATCAGAGGAAACAAAATGAGTCTTCATTTAGTCAGAAATCAGAAATATCATCAAATAATTCATCATTAAAGCCAGTATCTAGTGTTAAACCTTCAACTGGTAAGTACAATTTATTAATCTTATTTTAAATTTAAGAAAATTTAAAATAAAATTAAGAAATTTGATTTTGTCTTCTTTAAGAATTACCTATTAATTCTTCTCCGAGTAAAATTGGAAATCATACTCGTAAAGTTCAACATCAATTACTCTCATCCAAAGACACAAGTTGGCAGAATAATGAAATTAGTATGAAGACAAAAATTGAACGACAGAATGAAATGGCCGTTCTACTAAATCGCTGGGAACGTGCATCCTCCAAAACAAAAACTGAAAATTCTAATCAAGTAAATTTGTTTTAATTAAAATTTTTATTAAATTATTTAATTGTTATGTTCATTTCAAACTCAGACTTATTTGGTTTCTTCAAAAATTTAGCATTATTTATTCATAGAATTAATTTTAAGCTTTTATAATTAATTTATAAGATATTAATACCTTTTAAAAATATATTAAAATGTATGAAAACACATACAGGGTTCCTACGCACCTGGAAAGTCAGGGATTTTCATTAGTGTTTGGAAAAAGTCAGGGAAAGTCAGGGAATTTGTCAAAAATTGTCAAAAAGTCAGGGAATTTGTCTCCTTAACTGCATTGTTGATCTCGTTTGCTGAATATGGATGACCAATCACAGCCATCTGCAGGTGGCAAGAAGTAATGCTGCAATCTTTAAAACCCGAGATAACTCGGGCAAATTCCATAGCGTTACATAAAACTCGGGCATTTGGGCCCTCCGAAAAAATTTTTGTTTTTTTTGGATGTTTTTTAAGTCTCCAAATTTTTTCAAAAATTTTTTCCCGCGCGAAAATATTTTATCGCGATTTTAATATACCTTTAATGACGCACGATTAACTCTTAATTGTTTTTTAATGGGAGTTTTTTTATCAAATTTCATTCATCGTTCTAAAGTAGTAGTGCACGGATTTTACTTCGATAAAGTTATTTAAAGCTAGTTTCTGATGTCAAAAACGACCTCCAATAGTTTTTTAATTTTTTTAAATTAATATATTTTATTATATATACGTTTAATTAAGTCGGGGGGTCGGAAATCGCAATAAAAAAACGTAATTTTTGAAAAATATTTAAAAATATACGGCCAGCTAGTATTCACTCTACTTTAAACCCTTCTCCTCCCGAGACTTCTATGAGAATGTCCCGGGAAATCCCAACACCAGCTGTTCTCCAGGTCATCCAGCTGTAAACACAATGACTCATCGGTGTCAGATTTCACAGAAAGGCGAGACAATGGAAAATAAAGTTTGAAGCTTTTTCTTCAAAATTAACGCATTTCTTTCGTTTTTTTCCCAGTTTTAAATATTTTTTATGTTTAATTACATTAATATTAAAAATTAGTGGGTAGCAAGGGAGTTAATTAATAACAGGATAAACTACTTTTATGTAATAGTGTTTAATTTTTAATTTTAGTAATTCAGCGATTATAAAAAAATGAAATTGTTTATTAGAATAAAAAATAACTAATTAAAAATTTGTTTGCAAACTTTTAAAAGTTGAAATCGTAATTTATTAGAATGTTCACTTCAAAATAGCTAAACAGATCAGTAAAAATCTGTAATTTAATCGTTTTTCAGTTTAAAACATAAAAAATTATAAATAGTTACCCGACGTTTACAGTAAAATACTGGCGCTGACTTGTTGTTGGCACAAGCTTTTTATATTTGTTGTTACGATTTTCCTTGAATGTACTGTACTGCAAGCATATTTTCCCTCTCTCTTCCGTTTTTTTCCGCAACTTCGATACATAGTTTAATAATTAGTTAACTGAAATGACATTGGGTAACAAATATCACTGATTTTGGCAAATTTAGGGCTTAAAAACTGGCAAGATTGATCATGCTTGTAATAAATATTCTGTAGTTATATTTTCGAAAATCAACAGGTAATCCGATAGTTTAACCAATGTTAACTTGCTTATAATTAAAATTTAAAAATTAAAAAGCTGTAAATTTAAAAAAAAATAATTACATTACTAAAAAATTAAAATAAATTTGATTATTTTTTGTGCGAAACAACACCAAAACAATTTTTATAGTTATGTTGCAAAAGAAAGAGATTTGTAGTTACGATTCTCTGCGCTGAACTTCTATATTTTAATAACGTATAATTGTAATTTCGTTTGTTGTTTATTTCTGTATTTATTTTATTTTATAAGTTTTAAGAATCCCAATTTTCGTAATACTATGACTTCATAGGAATACAAGTGTGAGGTTCCGGAATTGTCCGGAACTAAAATAGAAAAACGTAAAATAATTTAATTATTAGAGAAAAAAAGGAATGAACAGAAATTTTTTATAGAAACTTGAGAAATAGTCTAGACCCGTGTTTCTCAACCGCCGGTCCGCAACTCTAATCTGACCAGTCCGCGAAAACTTTAAAAATATATACTTAACCTTCCATGCGTTGTTCTCAAATAGGAAATATGTGGATTATTAATCCGTTTATTGATAGCAAACTAATAGATTGAACGACTTTGAATACGAAAAACTAATCAAATTAAGTTCAGACTTGGGATTTAAAACATTGTTTGAATCAATGCCCATAACACAGTTTTGGATTAAAGTTAAATCTGAATATCCAGTTTTACATAAAAAGGCAGTTAGGATGTTACTACCTTTTTCAACAACGTACTTATGTGAATCAATGTTTTCAGCAATGGTAATGATAAAATTGAAACAACAAAATCATTATAGTATTAGTTCTGCCTCACGCCTTGCAGTTACCGCCTTAACTCCAAGAATTGATGATCTTACTAGCAAAAAAGAAAAGCAGCGATCACATTGATTTGTATACTAATGTACTGGTAAATAAAATAACAAATATTTATTGCTCAATGTAGTTTGCAGTTCTTTTTACAACAGAGAATTTTTTTCAATTAAAAATAATATTGTCACTGGTCCACTTAAAAAAAGCAGATATTTTCCGGTCTGCGATGAGTTTTGGGTTGAGAAACACTGGTCTAGATCATCCTTTCTCAAAGTGGGTGATAACGCCCCTTTGCGGGCACTGGAGGCTTTCATGGGGGCAGTAGAAGGCTCAGTGATTAAATATGAGTTTTATTTCTTCTCATCAAAACATTCTTTGATCTCAGAAATAGGATATGGGTCACACCCTATCTATCCTATCCATATAATAATGCATGTTTAAACATTATATTTGCAATAACTGTTTTTAAGATATGCAACAGATGGTAATGTAAAAAGGTTAAAAAAAAGTTACTCTTTTTGTTGAAAGATTGATTTTAAAATTATGTGTTTCTAAGTCAAGAGTTCATTTTAAGCACAGTACAGTACTATTTGTTTATCAAAGAATAATTTTTGTTGATTTTATGTTACCTTGTATTTACTAGATTTACATACAAATAATAATGATAAATGATGATAAAATAAAAAGCTTGTGTTTTGTTTGTAAATTGCTTATTTTTTCATTACATTGAAGTTGTGGATTCTATCAAACATCTTTCTACAGGATGTATGTACTGTATTTTTTTAATATGGCAATCTTTGAAGCATATCAACTGTGCAAAAAGAGGGCTAAATGTACTCAATGTTAACAGTAAATGCTGTTTTATTATGTCAATATTCCACAGTAAAAAATGTGAGGGTCAGGGAATTTGGACAAAGTTGGTCAGGGAAAATCAGGGAATTCAAAACAAAAATTTGAGTAGGAACCCTGTACATAGGCTGTTTTTTTTTCAAGCTCCGATGGTCCATAAAAAAAAAAAGACAAGTGTAAATAAGAAAATGAATTTATTACTAAAAGTTAGGTACAAATATGGTTACTTTTTGACATAATCACTGTGAAGATTGAGAAATTTGTCATACCTGTGGACAAGCTTTTCCATCCCCTTGTCATAGAATGTTGCTGCCACTGACTTGAGATGGGCCCTAACGTTGTTTTGAAGATCGTCATTAGTCTCGAACCTCTGCAATTCTAGCCACTTTTTCTGTTCAGGAAAGAGATGGAAGCAATTGGTGCTAAATCAAGGCTATATGTTTGGTGTTTAAAGGTGGTGAAGACTTCCACTTCTTTCCTGAACTGAAAGTGTGACTAGCAGGGCAGAGGTTTAAAACTAATGATGATCTTCAAAACATTAAGGCCATCTCAATTCACTGGTGGCAACTTTCTACGTCAAGGGGATGGAAAAGCTTGTCCACAGATATGACAAATTTCTCAATCTTCATAGTTATTACGTCAAAAAATAACCATGTTTTATTACCTAACTTTTGGTAATAAATTCATTTTGTTATTTAAAACAGTTGTCTTTGTTTTATGGACCATCAGAGCTTGAAAAAAACTGCCCTTGTACAGTACATTTCATATTAAATGAATTTTGTAAATTTTATACATTTATATCTGATTATTAAATAATGCTTAAATTTTATCATTGTTTTTTTCCTTCAAATTTAAACAGTCATATTGGAATGGTAAAATATGATCATTTTATTTTCAAATTATTGGCTATTCTATGAGTATTGAGTTTTAATCAATTGTTGAAAAATGAGAATTTATATCAGCTGTTTCTGATTATGATGGGAGTATAACATAAAAAAGAAGTAAATGAATATATGGTATAATATATTCTTTACCAAGATATTAATTAGAGAATATAATACATGAAAATCTTATACATATTTCTTATGAACACATAGTATATAAGTATAAAATGTGTGCTGAGAAATAAATATATATTTCTCAACACACACATTTAAAAAGCTTAAACAATTTTATAGGAATCATTATTCAGTCTCCTAAGCATTACAGTTTTTTAAATACTAATATTCAAAATACATGTTTATTTAAAAATAGAAATGGAGAAAACATGATTTAAAATATTCATCATATTGAATATTGTGTTAAATAAATTTTAGTTTCTAACATACATGAACAACCCGATAATTAATTTATTTAAACAAACAGTCAGATTCCTATTGTAATACATTGAGGCTATTTAATTATTAAGGAATTAAGTAATTTGGCTAGAGATACACAGTTAAATTGACATCTCTAGTTAAATTTAACAGTTAGAAATAATTTAATTTAGAATATTCTGGAAGGAAATATAAACTTTGAATGGGACTTAAACTTGCCAGTCCTTACTGTGCAGATTATGGTTTTTCAAACGGGATCCCAGTTATTTTTTTAACCCAGGAAATTCTTTTCATCCTGTGAAATCCCACAAATTTCTTAAAAGTTCACTTCTTTCTTATTTTGTGTTAAGGCTGAGAAAATTTTGCAAATAGAAAGTATAATTAACTCATAAACTGTCAGAATACATTTGTATTTATTAATTTTAAACCTACTTATTAATTTTTTAAAATTTTTTCTCATTATGGCATGTCACATTATGTCATGTCAATAATCAATACGTAGCTTATTTGTGGTAGGACTCTGAAAATTCGTTACTTGTCAGAACCTGTAATATCTGGAATAATCATGCTTATGCTGTCTTAATTTTTAACCATGCTCAGTGGCTTCAATAACTGCATAATTTGCACAAACTGGCATTAGCCAGTTTGTGCAAATTTGGCAAGGATACAAACGAGTATGAAATCTGCAAATATGAAGTTTTTCTTTATAAACCTGATTATTAAAGCCAAAGGAATTGCTGAATTATTGAGCTATAAGCTTGATACCACTATTAAAGCAGCTGAGGTAGACAAATCAAGAATACTAAAGAGCAAAAGAAGTACTACAATCTCAAAAATGAACTAGAATCTTCTCTTAAATGCATTAAAGATGATTCCACTAACATCAATTGAATTGGAAAGAGCATTCTTGGTAGCAGGTCTTTTCATTATTAAAATAAGAATCAGATTGAGTGATCGGAGTATTGATCATCTTTGCTTTTTAAAATCTTTTTATAATAATATTTTGTATTATTGTCATTTTGAACCATATAGTGTAAATACACGGACACTGGGCAATCTTTATTTTAAATTTATTCAATTTTTAGTTGATAAAAATATATATACAGTGGTACCTCAGTATACATCTGCTTTAGAATATGTCAAATTCAGAATACGTCCTGTTTGGACGAAACAAATTTTGCTCGGTATGCGACTTTTGTTTGGTATATGACTTAATTCAATTATATGCGCCATCTATGAACAAGTAGCACTGTCGGTATACTAGACCAGACTAGGCATTCTCGGTGCCACAGTTTATAACTTTGATAAATTTCTTCTGATTTTAATTTGTAAGTAAAATTTTATTATTTTTATTAATCATGCATTGCAAAAAGGCAAATGAAAAGCAACAGAAAACTAAAAAAATGACTAGAATCACAATGGAACTGAAAAAAGAGATTGCTGAGAAATATGAAGGTGGCATGGTGTTTGAGATTTTAACTGTTGCATGCCGTATTCTGAGAACGACGCTATCGACAATCATGAAAAATAAAGACATTATTAAATCTGCTAACATTGTGAAAGGGGTTAAATCAATTTCTAAACAGAGATCGAAGACATTAGATCATGTTGAGAAATTGCTTTTGCTTTGGATAACTGAAAAACAGTGTGCTAGAGACAGCGTATCAGAAGCAATTATTTGCTAGAAAGCTAAAAAGATACATGCTGATCTCATGAAAAATCAAGCAGGAACTAGCCAGGAAAGCAAGGTGTTTAAAGCCAGCCACTTTTTTTACATGAGAAAGGATTAATCATTTTTACATTACTTCTTATGGGAAAGGTTGGTTCAGTATACGTCCTATTTGGTATAAGTCCAAACATCAGAAACAGATTAAGGTTGTATACTGCGGTTCCACTGTATATAAAAAATAGTTGACAAAAATAATCACTGATACAATTTCAAGAATGTAAAATTTTGTATTATGTTTTATTTAAATAACAAAAATTACCTTTTAAGTTAGAAGTTTGATCTAAGTTCATTTTTTTTAAATTTCCAACTCAATTCAAAGCATTTTTTTGTTGTTGTATGCAGTTTCCAGCAAACTTTAATGAATTTTTTTTATTTGTGAAAATTTCTACGTAATTCAAAAATAATCTTTAATATCAATCTTACACAGCATTATTAATATGATTTTGGAGGTTGCAGAATGTATTAAATTACTTTAAAAAATGGAAAATAATTATATCATTTGATTTCATGATATTTTGTATATCTTAAAAATAATTAATTTTATCTCGGATTTCCCTGGATCCTGGGAAACAGTTCACTTTTATCCTGGGACAAGCAAAAGACCGGGAAATGAGAAACCCTAGTGCAGATGCATTGCCAGTTAGGTTACTGGACTTCTGTCTGATCATTTTGCTTTCAGACCAATTAATTGATTTCAGATATAACCAATACTGGTCACTTTATAATTTATCTGATCTCATATTTTAATAAAAAGTTAATTTTGATATTGGTTTATTTCTTTGAATTAGTTATTGTAATTTCAAAAGATTTACATACATTGTTTTTATATAATTGAATTATTTACTATAGAAATGACTTAAATAATTCAAATTTTGACTCATACAATAATTAAATATTTTTTTTTTAATTGGAATTGTATTATTGCAGAATTTATAATTTTACTAGGTATTTTTAAATTACATATCATTTAATTTAAAAACATATTTCTTAATTAAACATAATATTAAAAAATAATCAAGACTATGCCATAAAGAATTAGATGTTATCAATGAAATATGGAAGGTATATATATAATATATACACAGTTGAGTCAGCATAAGTTGACACCCCAAGGGAAATGGAAATGTGCCAAGTTATCTGATATGATGTCTAAAACAAAGTTGGAAAAAAAACCACAAAACTACAATTAGGAAAGTACAGTAGTGCTTTATACAGTACATGCAAAGGATCTCTCTGACTGTCCATCACTGGCGCTAAAGTTGATTTCTACTCCAAGTACCTCAGTGATTTCCATTGCTTTTTGTTTCAGTATTGGCCCTGAAACAGGAAGATTTGATGAACAAATTTGCTTTAATCAGTGTACTGGGGCATTTTCGACATTTTTGTACGGCGACTTTCTCTGGCATTTTCGAAACAGCTGTGACGAAGACCCAAGAAAATGTTTCTTAATTTCCTCTTTTTTCTTCATAATTTCCACCAATGATGATGTTGGAAGGTTTCTTGTTTTGCAAATTTGTCTTGAGAAGTTTTATTACATTCAAATTCAGATACAAATTTGTATTTTTCCTTTAGCATAAGTTTGTTAGGCTTTGGATACTCATTTCTAACAGAAATGTGAAACACTTACTGCAAATAATGCATGAATGAAAGGTGAGAAAATGCAAAATTGGATTCTGCTGTGACACTAAGATGTGTGGTGTGAACTCATTTTTTTCATGAGTGGAGTTGACTTTTCAAATGTGTAAATGGGTGTGGGACAGAAAAAGTATGTCAACATATCCAGTGGTGACGAGTTAAACAGTGTCGAGTAAACTAGTCTTTTAACAATAATGCCTATGTAAGTCGGTTGGGACCACAAAAAACTGACTACTTAACCAATGGTATCGAGTTATACCTATGCCAACTTATGTGGCATAGGTATAACTATATATAGGTTTATCATAAATTATACAGGACTGTATATATAGGCTTATTATAAATTATGTTCTCTGGTTAATCTCTGATTAATATATCAGTGAAAGAATATAGCATATGTATATGATAAATGTTATTGTAAAGATATTTTCTGTAAATGTTTGAGTTGTTTTTTTTTATTAATAAATGCAGACTGAATTATTTATTAATAATTCAGTCTGCATAAATCATAGTCATTTATTAGTTCATTGGTCATTTTAATTTTGATTTCTCAAAACTTAGTGTTTGTTTTTGAATTTATTTACTTGAAATTGTTTAATTTCAGATATAATTTTAAATCATATAATAATAATAATAATATAGTAATTGTCAGTCTAATTTACTGACTATTTCCTTTCTTATATCTGTTTTGGCATTTTATGATATTTATACCAATACAGTAGAACCTCAAAAACTCGGCCTAATGTGGACCGAAGGGTGGCCGAGTTTGTGAAAATGCCGGGTTATCGGAAATGGGGTTAAAAAAAATAAGTACGAGTGTTTCCTCAGAAAATACTGTACTGTACTTGTATGTATTGTTTACTTGAGAATATAACAGAGAATAAACTGCCCAAATACCCTTAAACAAAGGAAAAGTACGTCCTTTATGAAGGCATAGAGCCTTTACTACATGAAAATGAAAATTAATGAATACACTGTGTACAGTAATTTACCTGATAAGACAGACCTCAGAAAAATACTTTATGAGAGCTTTTATACTTTTATAAAGCTGTCTATAATGAAAATTAATTAACTAAGGATTTTTTTGCCCTGCCAGGATGTGGCCGAGTTATCGAGAGCCGAGTTTTCGAGGTTCTACTGTATCAATTACAAATATCAGTGTCCTAATTGTAAAATGAAAATCTTGAAATTTTGTATTAATGAAATCAAAGTTTACTGAGATATTTTGCATAGATTAATTACAATCAAATTAAATAAAATTGATATTGAAATTACTGTTTGATTTTGAAATAGTTTCTATTTCAATAAACTTGTAAATGATTACTACATTTTTCCAAAAGATTTTAATACTAAAGAATATTCTAAAAATATTAAATCCTCTATGGGAATTTGATATAAGAATTTAATAGATTTTAAATATAATTTTGAGAATTATTCTTTTAAAAGATTTTTATTATCATCATTATATTAATTAAGGATACACTGATAAGCAAAATGGCCAATTACTGATTAATTGGTATCGGCCATGCATTATCGGCCGATACCAATTAATCGGCTGATTAGTATTAATGATTTATTGTGTTAATAGTATGAGATCCTGGAGCTAATTATACAGTTAATTATAATGTGGAAAAAACCCATTTTTCTCCACCTGCTATTTCTGTCTCCCTCAGGTCAGATAAACAAGAAACGATTGAATATTCTCGCAAAATCAACAATCTCTTCCTTTGTTTGGGAAAGTTTCTAAAATAAATCTCAACAATTAATTGTTGATGCATGGAAACTTTGACATTGTTTAAAAAACTGGTGTGTTTAACAGAAACAAAATATATTTCATTAATCGCTGATATTTGGACAGCAACTACAAACAATTTTTTAAGTGTAACAGCCCACTGATTGAAGGATGATTTTCAGCAGGAAAGAGCTGTTTTGCAAATTGTTTCCTTTGAAGGTTCCCACACAGCTACATGAATCAGTGAACAGATAAAAATTGTTCTTGAACAGTGTAAGTTGACAAGTGATAAGATATTGTTAGTACTGAGAGATTCTGCAGCAAATATGGTAGCTGGAATTAGGAATTGCAACTTAGAAGCAGTATCATGCTTTATAAATACGCTGCAGCTGACACTAAACAAATGCATTTTTTCTCAACAAGATGTGAAAACTATAATCACAGTTAATAGAAATATTGTCACACATTTTAATCATTCTGCTGTAGCTGTAAGCAAATTGGAAGATTTGCAAGACAGGTTAGGCGTTTGCAGAAGCACAAATTAATTCAAGATGTTCCTACCCACTGGAATTCTACATACTACATGTTGGAACAGCAAAAAGCCCTTGTCACATATGCTATAGATAATAAAATTCCTACATTGAGCCCATATCAGTGGTGTCTCATTGAAAAAAATGTTCTACTTTTAAAACCATTCAAAGAAATTACTGTGGAAGCCAGCAAACGAGAAACCACCTTATCTTCAATAATTCCCACAATAGAGACTCTGAAATTATTCTTATCAAAAGCAAAGAGCAGTAGTTCCTTTAGTGGCATTAATGCCACAATAGAATAACTAGAAAATCCAATAAAAAAGATTTTCATCATATATAGAAAACAAGTCTTTATGCTTGTCATCTTTATTAGATCCAAGATTCAAAATGAAATTTCAAAAAGAGGATATGGTAGAGGAAATAAAAATATGGGCAATTGATAGCTTAGAAGATGTTGATAATTCAAAATCTCAATAAGAATTAAATTCTGAAGCTTCCACTTCTTGAGATGATCAAGATGGAGGTGAATCTCTAAGTTTTTCTGATTTATTTGATGAATTAGCTTCTGGTAAACAAAAGAATGAAGAATAGCACGTTTTTAAAAAGAAAGAAAAAATGAAAGAAACGAACAAATGTTTTAATCAAGAATTAGAAACATATTTACATTTACCCCTTAAACAAAGACATAGTGACCTATTTTTGTGGTGAAGTTCAAAAGAACCTTTTCCTAATTTGAGCAAAATAGCTATGAAATATAGCTATAAAATATATGTGCCCCAGCATCTTCCATTGAAAGTGAAAGAATTTTCAACATTGGAGGTAACATTTATGAGCTGACAAGAAATAGGTTATACCCTGAAAATGATGAAATTCTCATGTTTTTGCATTACAATTTAAGGGTTTTACAGTTTGAATATTAAATTTTTATTTGTTTTATATGTTTAAAGTTTAAACTTTAAATAAAAGAGATAGTTTTGAATAAGTTATATTATACCATATAATATGTATCAGTAAAAGGAATAATTTGAATTGTAAAATTTTTTTAATATTTAGTTTGTCATGTAATAAATAATAAATACATAACAGAAATTTATTATTTTTTATTACTAGCATTATACGTAGTATTCTAACAAAAATACCAAATGCAAAATTGGCTGATTATTAAAACCGATTAATCAGCGAAGTGGCCGATACGGCTGATTACATATTACTTACCGATTAATCAGTGCATCCTTAATATTAATGCTTAATGTCATTGTATTATTATTTTATTGAAAGGTTATTGATGTAATTTTATAAATATAAAGCTTATCCTTAATAATAATAATTTTAAATTAAAATATTTATTTTAAAATACTTTTATTTATAGAAAAATATGCAAATGAAGAGTCCTATTTACTGCAAGCAACCTGTAAATGAAGATATCAACTATCCAATACCATCATTATCTACTATAAATGATATGGAAGAAATATCTGAGGTATATATAAATTTTAATAGTGGAAAAATATATGTAAATACAAAGTGTGTTGTAAAATTTTAAAAATTTTAAGGATGATGATGAAATACAACAATCTGAGAATAATAGTGAAGAAGAAATGTATGAATATGAAGAGGAGGCGGAAGAACAAGAGCAACAACCTATTGAAGAGGAGAAAATTTATGAAGAAAATATTAAAAATAATTCAAATTTAAATGAAAGTGAAATGGTAAATGAAGCAGTAGCTATCTGTGAAGAAATTGATGAATTATTAGATGATGCATTAAGTGACTGTGAGTCCAGCAGTAGTACAGAATCACTTGTTCCTGTTAAACAGAGTGCCAACCCAGAGGTAATAAATATATAATTTAGAATGTCTATACTATTTTATAAATTCAAAAATAAAATATTTTAATATTTAGGTAACTCAAACTCCAGTTAAATCATCAGTTCTAAATAAACCAACACAAAATAATAAAACACCAATATCATCATCAGTAGCAGAACCTTCAACAATAGTTTCAAAACAAATTGACTCTTCAACTACAGCTTCAAAACCTGAAGATTTGCTACCAAAATCCATTATTGACAATGGTGAAGAAGTTCCATTACTGCATACAATAAGTTTTTATCGTCGAAAGAAACAGGGACAACAGTTACTCACTCCTGTGAAGAAAATTGTTAGAAGGGAAGAAGTGCACAGTCCTCCCTCACCTGATGAAGAAAGTAGAATTGCCACATTACAACAAAAAATAAAAGTAATTATATAAAATATTATAAGGTTCTATTAAATTTAGCATTTTTTGGTATTTCAGCTAAATGCTATTATGTTAAAAAGTTTTTTTTAATAATGGTGCTGATAGAGCAGTAAAAATACCTTTAATGATATATAAAGCCATTCTATTGATGATTCTATAATTAAAAAATTTACATGTTAAATTGGGTTTATAGTGTGATATTTCAAATTTTATGATTTGAATTAGATTGTAATTCTGGTATTGCTAAAATCTAATAGATTTAATTTATAGACACATGTAAGACCAGTAAGGACTTTAAATTTAGGCAAGCTAAGTGAATGTCTAGGTTTCTGAGTCTAGCATGCAGCAAATAAATAAAAGTGTAAATTGAAATGCTAAACTGATTATGGTAACAGTGATTTTAAATATTTCTGAAAATGAAAGGCTTCAAAAATGATTGCTGTCTAGGACCTGCAAGCTTTGGAGCTATTACTATAGATATGTGAAAAATTGAAATTTATAAAATATTTCAATTAAATATAACAACTTACTTTGATAACATGGGATTATTTACAATTGATAAACTCATATTTTATACTCAGTGATTAAAAACATAAATACATTGTCAATTCCATGACTATTATGGTTATTTTGACATTGCTGTGATTATAAACCAATAATGAAAATTCAACTAGTCTATCCATTAATTTCACAAAATTGTTCCCAATGTCTCAAATGGAGAATGATCTTTCTACTAGGATATGCTTCATTTCAATGCAACAAAATGATAAACACAAATGAATGCAATGTTTATTTACAATTTTATTTACACTTAATGATTTGTCATTTTAACTTTCCCAGCTGTTACACAGTAGTCACCACTGAACTTAGACCAGACCACAGTTAACATGTCATCCAATAAATAGGTTTAAAAAAAAGTAGGTTTGATTCATTGCATGAATATTTTACGAGGGCTGTTCGGAAAGTTCGCGGCCTCAAATAGAACAACAAACAAAATAATGTTAAAACTTTTTTTATTTTTCAATGTAGTCTCCTTTGTTAGCAATGCACTTATTCCAGCGATGTTCTAGCTTTTTTATGCCATTACAATAGGTCGATTTGTCAAGGTGTGCAAAATACTCGTTTACTTCAGAGATGACTTTGTCATTTGAGTGGAATCTCTTTCCAACCAAGGATTATTTTAAATTTGGAAAAAGGTGGAAGTCACTGGGGGCCAAATCAGGTGAGTACNTAGCATGCAGCAAATAAATAAAAGTGTAAATTGAAATGCTAAACTGATTATGGTAACAGTGATTTTAAATATTTCTGAAAATGAAAGGCTTCAAAAATGATTGCTGTCTAGGACCTGCAAGCTTTGGAGCTATTACTATAGATATGTGAAAAATTGAAATTTATAAAATATTTCAATTAAATATAACAACTTACTTTGATAACATGGGATTATTTACAATTGATAAACTCATATTTTATACTCAGTGATTAAAAACATAAATACATTGTCAATTCCATGACTATTATGGTTATTTTGACATTGCTGTGATTATAAACCAATAATGAAAATTCAACTAGTCTATCCATTAATTTCACAAAATTGTTCCCAATGTCTCAAATGGAGAATGATCTTTCTACTAGGATATGCTTCATTTCAATGCAACAAAATGATAAACACAAATGAATGCAATGTTTATTTACAATTTTATTTACACTTAATGATTTGTCATTTTAACTTTCCCAGCTGTTACACAGTAGTCACCACTGAACTTAGACCAGACCACAGTTAACATGTCATCCAATAAATAGGTTAAAAAAAAAGTAGGTTTGATTCATTGCATGAATATTTTACATAATTTAAAACAAATATACAGTAATTAATCTTTATTTTTGCTAAATATTGACTTGATATCTTGCAAGTTTAACAAAATTGAGCCAGTCATGCATCAAGAAACATAGACCACTGCATCACTCATGTCAATGAATATAGACCAGCCAATAATTTGCATTTAAATAATGTTACAATTGCAGTAATTCTGTGAATGATATAAGGTGCTTTTTTAGTTTTATTTATGAACCTTTACATTTTGTCTACAATGATCAGTGGAAAAGCTGTTTCAGAAGATTTAAGGAATGCTATCTTTGCTAAACAAAGGCTTGGCATGTCTGAGAGAGCTATTAGAAAGAGCTAATGCTAAGCAAGACAACAGTGCACCAGATTATTGTTTATTACACTAATTACGGCCATGTTATACCTAACAAAGCTGCTGGACATCAGTGAAAAACTTCAAAAGTTGATGATAGGAGTTTTAAAAGAATCATAAAAAACAACTGCCATGCCATGGATATAGAATATAACTATAATATATAATGATACAACTGGAAAGAATGTATCTGTTTCGACAACATGCAGGAGACTGCAAGAAATGCATTTCCAATTCTATGCAGCACATGAAAAACCTTTGCTAACAGCACATCAAAAGAAGAACAGGTACAGTGAGCCAAAGAACATCTTTCCTGGTCTCAACAAAAGTGGCATGAAATTCTGTGGTCTGATAAATCAAACTTTGAATTATCAGCAACAGGCAAAAGCAAATATGTCATTTGATCTGCCGGTCAAGCTAATGAGCTATCGTTGTTATACCACTCACTTGTCAGTGAAGTTTCCTGCCAGCTTCATGGTTTGGAAATGTATGAGCACCAGTGGTATTGGTCAGTTGGCATTTGTTGATAGAACACTTGCTTCAGAACAATACATTAACATTCTTCAACAGTATTTGCTTGTATCCATAGCAAAGCTATATCTAAATAGAACCTGCATTTTCCAGCAGGATGGGGCCACATGTCATACAAGCAGAAGAAACAGTGGCTTGCAGAAAAGAACATAGTTCTTCCTTGACCATCCAATAGCCCAGATCTTTCACCAATTGAGAATGTATGGAACATCATGAAGAGATGTCTGCAAAAAGCGTGCCTTCTGACAGTTGAAGGACTAAAAGCTTCCATTTTAACTATCTGGAATTCCATAACAGCAGATGAATGTGAACTCCTAGTCAGCAGCATGCTGAAACATATGGAAGGTGTTTTGGCCGTAAAGGTGATGCAACAAAATATTAAACATGCAGTAGTCTATGTTCATTGACAGGGGAGATGCAGTGTTCTATGTTTTTTGATGCCTGTGACTCAAGTTTGACTGGCTCAATCTTGTTAAACCTGCAAGATATCAAGTTGATATTTATCAAAGATTAATTAATGTATATTTGTTCTAAATTATGTAAAAATTTATGCAATAAATAAAAGCTACTTTTTTTTTAAAACCTATTTATTGGATGACATGTTAACTGTGGCCTGGTCGAAGTTCAGTGGTGTCTGCTGTATATGAGGAAAAGCATGGTAATTAGTAGGAAAAAAAACTTCCAAGATTTTTACATATTCTGACTCATTTCTTGACTGAAATGTTGAGAAATGCAAAAAATTTGAGATTTTTTCTGTTTGTATGGATCTTTTTTGTTTGTGTATTGGGCACAATTTTGTTTCACCCTCTTTGAAGCTTAATAATTCCTGTGCTTTTTGTCAAAAATTTCTGAAATTTTGCATGGAGGTTTGTTTATTAGGGGGATTGATGCTATTAAATTTTTTCGATGGTTAAAGATAGAGGAGGTGGGGAGATAATGGGGATCATGTCATCTTCAGTAGGGTTGGACTTAATGATGATTTTACTCATTAGCATATACAGTTTTTTATAAAACACATCCCTTCCTTCAAAATCAAACTTTATGCCTTTTTTATAATAATAAAAAATAAAGTTTTTAATAATAAAAGATTATAACAGATGGTGCCAACAAAATTGTAAATGGTGCTGGAAAAGTTAAGCAACTTGTTGCTGGATTTTTTTTCTTTTATTCTAATCACATCAAAAATTCTTTTAGAAATGATAGCAAATAATTTGTTTTTATCATATTTTGATTTATTTTCTCCTGGCATACCATATTCACTCTTTAGCTCTCTTTCTTTGTTTGAAACTGCTCCTCATCCCTAAAAACTTTCCTTGAAAACAATCCCAAAACATATTATGTACAGTGCAGCTGTTGGTCTGTCAAGATTAAACTTATCTTTCATTAGTAAAAATGATTTTTTCCCCCACTCTACTCTGATGCATTAGTTTTTGAGCAAGGTTCAACCATACATGATCTATGCACTGAGCTCAGAAGAGGTTGTTGCTGCTTTTTATTTTTCTCTAGCAATTTTGTACATTGAAGAAGACATTTGAAATTTCATGTGTTGGTTTGAACACCTGTTTCTTCTACAAGGTTCTGGCAGAGAGAGCAGAATTGGATGTTACATAAAGGATTTAGTCCTCTTGATCAGTGAGATCTTCTGGTCAATCTGGAGACTTGTTTTTTTGTAGATGATATTTTTATGAAGAGAAATGCTAACACTTGAACTTCACCAATCTTTTGGACAATTTACATGTTGACAACCTTTCTTTTTAAAAGTGATATTTCCTTTTCTAATTCAGAAAGTGCTTTTTCCTTCCCTAATTGCTAGATAGCCCAAATGAAGTCTGCAAGGATAACACATGCACATGGTACAGTAGAAAGAACTTTTTGTATCCAAGAAAAACTAATATTCACCAAATAAATGTAATGTCTTTACCTTTTTGTTACAGAGTGTAAAAAACAGGATTTTGCTAAAATGTAGAGACACATTCTATATTAGAAAGTTTAATATTTTAATAATGTAAAATAAATATTAAAATTATGAACATGTCTAGAAATTTATATGTTCAAAATATTCAATCAAAAACGTTTTGCATATTTTCATTATATTGATTTTTAAAAAGATTTACAAAGATTGTATGGCAAAAGGAATTTTTTTTTTATCCTTCATAAAAGTTGTAAATTTTTCCAGTATTTCTAATGATGGAAATTGTTGAGATAACATTTCCAAAAAAGATTAATGAAAAAAAATCTCTGTTTATAAATATAATCAATGATAAAAAATAAATTGTGTGTGTTTAAATCAATCAAAATCATTTTTTTTTAAAATAGCAATTTTGCTATACTGACAATGTTTTTGGCAAAAGAAATTCTTTGAAAAAAGATATTTTGCAAGAGTTATTACCGGTACATTAATTTTATTAAAATAAAAAATACTCAAAATTGATTTTGAAATATTTCAATTTGCTTATATTAACATCCCAAAGCTCAATGTATTGATACTAATCCAAACTCTCACCATAATTAATTGGGCTATTGTTATACTATAAATAATAAGTAGAAACTAAGTAATTTGGTACTATCTCTTATCTAAAGTAATAATTATAATAATTTTTAAAATAATTTAGAACATTCTGGAAGAAAAGAACAAACTCGTAAGTAGCCATGAATGGTTGGTTATATCTAAATTTAAATACATCTGGAAGCAAGATTGTTTGGAGTCTGGATGGTGTAACTGGCAAGTGTACCACACGGTAAATGGAGGTTGCTGGTTCAAGTCCTGCTCTGGATTAGTTCTTTTCTTCCAGAATATAATAATTTATTAAATATTAGGGGCAGTCAAATGAAAACAAGATAGATGGGTAAACTGTTTATTATTTCAAAAGTAATCGCCATAACTGTTAATACATTCATCCTACTGTGAGACAAGATGGTCAATGCATTCATGAAATAATGTTTGCAGTTGCCTATGGAACCATGATTGTACCAAGGCATGCACCTCTTTGTCCAAAGCAAATCAACAGCCAAGAATGTCTTTCTTCAAAGCTCCAAAAATATGGAAATCTCATGGGGAGAGATCGGGACTGTATGGAGGATGTGTAAGAGCTTCCCAGTGAAACTTCTGCAGCGTAATCAAAACAACCTTGGCAACATGTGGACGAGCATATCCTGCAACAGAATGATTCTGTCCGTTAACATTCCTGGGCGTTTGGACTTGAAGTTATTCTGGGAAGCCTTTACACATCCTCCATACAGTCCCAATCTCTCCCCATGAGATTTCCATATTTTTGGAGCTTTGAAGAAAGACATTCTTGGGCGTTGATTTGCTTTGCACAAAGAGGTGCATGCCTAGGTACAATCATGATTCCATAGGCAACTGCAAACATTATTTCATGAATGCATTGACCATCTTGTCTCACAGTGGGATGAATGTATTAACAGTTATGGTGATTACTTTTGAAATAATAAACAGTTTGCTTACTTTTTTTCCATATGTCTTGTTTTCATGACTGCCCCTTATAATTTAGAGCATTCTGGCAGAAAAGAAGTAGCCCAGAGCAGGACTTGAATTCACAGCCTCCATTTACCGTGCAGTAAGCTTGCCAGTTACGCCATCCAGACCCCAAGCAAGTCTTTGCTTCAAGGTGTATTTAAATTTAGATATTACCATTTACGGTTACTTACGGGTTAGTTCTTTTCTTCCAGAATGTTATAAATGATTTAATAAATTATTATAATTATTAAGATAAGAGATGGCAGCTAATGTCTACCTCTAGTATCAAATTACTTAGTTTGTAATTATTAGCAAGATTGTGGCCAAAGTTTTCATTTCTAAAACATGAACATTGAGCACCACTATCTTGTAAGCAGCGCTTGATGTTCACATTTTAGAGATGAAAACTTTGGCTACAATCTCGCTAATAATTATAGCATAATAGCCTGATTAATTATGGCAAGAGTTTGTATTAATTTTAACTTATTTAAACAATATCATAGTTTTTATATTTTGGAATATTATAACTTGAAATTGTTGTAACCTAACTATATTGAATTATATTAAAAATATTGGATGTTATTATTTAGTGTCTTCAAGAAGAAATACTTTCTCAACAAACAATCATTAGTCAAGCAACCCAAGCTTTAAATTTATGTCATGCCACAACAGAATTTTTTGGTTCTACTGAACAAGTTGAAGGCGAACGATTATTGCTTATAGCCAGTAAGATACTTATGTTTATGCTTTTTTTTTATTTCTTTATACATAAAATTTATTCCTAAATACTTTCTTAGCTCAGAAAAGACAAGCATATCTGAATGAAATTCAGCGTCTAAAAACTGATGGAGCATTGAGAAAGAATTCAGAAAATGGAATGGGAACATTAACTCTTACAGATATAAGTTTAGGAATTAAACGAGAATTTCTAACGGCCCAAGCAGAAGGAAGATTAGGTATGTGTTTTCTTTTTATTGTAAAATATATAAATGTGTATTTAACTGTAATACAATATTTAAATGTTTAAAATTGCAGAATATTGTACTAATTTTGTTTTATTTTCTTAGACAATAATGTACACTACTTCATTTGTCTTATTCGATATGGAGCCCAACTAATAGCAACCCAAATGTTATCTACAGATGGAATTTCTGGAAATACACTCAATTATACGAATTATATAACACTACAAGAACTGCAGAGTGATTTTTGTGTTTCATTTGAAGTGTTTGCATTGGTATGTATTTGTTACCGCTAAAGCTCGAAAGTCGTTAATGTGTACATTACCTAGCTAATCTGCAGATTAACTAGGGTGATCCGTTAAAGTTGTGAAAACTTCCATTTCTCAAATTACCTAGATAATGTGCAGAGTATCTAGGTAATCCGCACATTACCTACTAGGCACTCGGTAAAGTGAAAATAAGATCTTTGCCACAAATAAATGTACCACAAATAGGTGTGCTTGTCGCAAAAACTAATTGCTAAGAAATTCAAAGTGTTACCAATCTTCAGACTGCACTAATAAGTAAGCACAATTGGATAATGTTACCTATTGTGAGTAAAATGGCAGCTCGTCTCTGATTCCAGCAAAGAGAAGAAAGGAAACAGTGGGGACGCACGTTCAAACCTAACCTAACCTATTTGGTTATATAATTTGGTTGGTAATAATTATGGTAATTTATTAGACTAGGTTAGGTTAGAACGTGCGTCCCCGCTGTTTCCTTTCTTCTGTTTGCTGGATGGAATCAGAGTCGAGTCGCCATTTTACTCACCATAGGTAACATTAACTGCACAATTATATCATGTGATCACCAGAAAAAGTATGATAACTTTATTATTTTTTGTCTCCGGTCCAAAAGTAGGGTATCGTTGAAGTCGTCTCGGTCCCCTCAGTTCAGATAGATACTCAAAGTCCTGAAATTCCATAGGTGGTTATCTATATAATAATTTCCCTAATTGTATTAATATTTTAAACTGTTTGATTTTTTGTATGTTTTTTAATTGGTTGATGATTGATTCTATCAACTAATTTGTTGATTGTTTGATTGTATTAACTTGATTCTTTAGATATTGAAAATTAAATAAAGAACATTATGTTAATTTAAGCGTAGAGAAACATTGCTGTTGTTCCAGCAAAGATCTTATTTTCACTTTACCGAGTGGCTAGTAGGTAATTTGCAGATTACCTAGATAATCTGCACATTACCTAGGTAATTTGAGAAATAGAA
>NW_019384995.1:155439-164800 GCF_000671375.1 Centruroides sculpturatus | reverse complement strand
GACTAGAAAAAAATCCATGTAATGAATCTAAATGAAAAGCAGTGTCTAATGGTAAGCTCATAATAATGATAAATTTATCATAAAATAGTTTAACAATAAGTAAATATTTTTAATGTTCAGAATAAACAATACTATTTTATTTCTTGTTATTATATATGAACAAAATCAGAATAAAACGCAATGTGTTTCAAGTGACATTGAGTTTTACATAATAGAAATTTAATGAATTTTACAGTTTAGTAATTATGAAAGTGGTGTAAGTCCATTTATGGCCCAGAAAGAATATATTAGTTTGGATAAATTCACATAGAAGTCTTTATGCAATCAACTTACATATTTCTAAAGTCATAGAAACATTGTCAAACTTAGTACACTTTGTTTATATTTTTGAATCAACTAAAATGCAAATGTTTAAATATCTCGAAAGAAGAAAAAATGGACTTACACCACTTTCAAAATAAATGGTCCAAATAATTACTCGTTACATATAAAAAGCATTTGAAAATTAACATGATGTTAATATTCACATATGACAAATAGCCTGAAAATTTTCTGTTAAATTGAGGTTTTACTGTAATATAATTTCTTTCAATATTTTTCATTTGAATAAACTTTTTAAGTTTCTTCAAAGATTCATTAGAAAACTAGCTACAAAATATTGGCTAAAAATTATTTAATTATTTTGTTTTTAATGTTATGCTGTAAATTCTTTCTTATCATTTTAAAATATTTATTTCTAAAAAAGCTGTATAATATATTGATTGTTAAATTATTTAATTTTGTTTACATCCATTTTTCTACATATTAATTTGGTTTCATTTGAAAATCTTTAGGATAAGTTCTTTATTTCAAATGTTTATAAAAAAAGTTTTTTTAATAATCTTTTTGATATTATAGGATCCAATAGGAACAATTGACCTTCGCCACTGTGTTACACCTCTCGTAAAATTAGTATCAAGAGATATTTGTGCCAGACCTCATACTTTTCAATTAATATCAATGAGACCAAAAGAGAAGGATGACAGAGACACACTCATCTCGCAGAGTGTCAATACAATCACTACAACCAAGTATGTAGAAACTCCCATTTCTTTAAAAATATAAGTACTTAACTATTAATGCCATTTTCTTTTCCAGACATCTTCTTTCTGCTGACACTAAGGAGGAACGTATCCTGTGGTGCAATCGCCTGAATGAAGTGTTAAGTAGCATCCGCAAGTGGGATCCCGAAGCACTCCGTCCGATAGAAATCGCCCAATAAAATTTCAGACTGATGCTTGCCTATCGCTCTGCATAAACTTTGACCGTAATGCCAACAAAAATTTTTCCAACTTGTTGCTATATTATGTTTGAATGTCGTGAGGCATATTAAATGTTTAATTTTAAATAGTTTTACTTTGATGATTTAACATTATTGCTGTTGATCAGTAATAGGCTTTTATAAGCTGTTAATAAGGGTTAAAAAGCTTAATATGTATATAGTTTGTAGATTTTATTAAATCAAAATAATTAAAAATATAGTAATTGAATTTATAAACCATATTTAAAATGAACAACAGTATTTTTTGAATTACAGCATATATTATATTTTGTAAATGAACTAATTACTTATAAATGACATAATTATGCACCCCATTTTGATAATTCTTTGTTTGAATTTAATAAAATTTGTTTAGGTATTAAAACAAGCCATAAATATAAAATTTCTTCTGTAAATAAATTCTTTGATGCAAGTGAGTACATTAACATACTATATGAGAATTATATAATATTTATTACAAATAATTTTATTATTCTCCACACTTTATTTTTTTAAAGATAATTCTGATAAAAATGTGATTCAATATCTGCAAAAAGATTAAATCTTGAAATATATTTTCATTATTGTGAATGATAATTTATAGAAAATTGGCAGATTTGAACAAAAGAAGAATTAAAAGTGCATTTAAAACAAATTCTTATTGAAAACTTAACTTTAAAAAAGATGACAAAAGGGAGTGAATTACTAAAATATTTACACAAGATGATGAGAAAAATTTCTATTGTGTTATACAAGAACATAACATTTTAAACAGTTTTATGTATTAAAATATTATCTGATTTTGTTTGACAATTTTTGGAAAGAAATTTTCCCATAAAAAGCATTATATTTTTAAGTGCTAACTGCTGGAGATCACATGCATAACCAAAGAGGTTATAATCATCCTTAATAATAATACTTTGTACTTATTGCAATCAAATTTATTATATAGTAATGTGTATCAATTTTATAGCTTGAGTTTAGAGTGTTGCATATAAAATTCTTTATTTAAATGGAAAATCTAGCAGTATCCTTTAAACTAGTGTTTCCCAATGGGGTTGGTACCACCTACTGGTGGGCATTGAAGAGATCTAAGGGGCTTTTTTGGTCCAAGGTAAATTTAGGTGGTGTTGAGGATTAACTGCCACTTTCCTGGACAATACTTGCAAGAATGCACTGAAAAGTTTGATTAATACTAAAAATCATCAAACACATGTTTCAATAAATAGTTCTAAATGTCTTTTAAGCAAGACCAGTTCATATTAAAAGTAGCTATTGGTACATTATAGCTTTGTTCCTAATACTTTTTTGACTAGTACACAAACAAGTCAAAAAAGTTTGTATGGTGTACGGTGCACTGCACAGCACAACAGTGTGTGTGTATATTTTCAGCTCGATCAACAAAGCTTATATTTACAAGTTTGCACAGGCCATGACAAGATTAATGTATGTGCAGAATGTTGAATCTATGCATGTTTTTTTGACAGGTTCATTAATTAAACATTACTATAAATATGTGAGGCTTTTTATCCACAAAGGTTTGTTTCAAAGTTCTTTCAGAGCAAGTGTGAACCTAAAATTTCTGTGCAGTATCTACAGATAACATTCAGAGGATAACTTACGTGGACCACTTATTAAAAATATATTTTTGTTGTAATAACTATTTGCCACAGAGGTAAGTATGTACATATTTACTGTTATTATTTGTTTATTATTCTTTTTGCCAACAGTGTTAGCAACGTAATTTAAAACTATCTTTTAAAATTTAAATTTACATAAATTTAAATAATTTTTTACAAAAAAAATCTGTTATAAAATATTCATAAAACAACTTGCATAAATTTAAATTTAAAATTTATTTAGTATGGTGAAGGTTGGTCCTGTGGTGGCCACAGCAGATTTTTTTAATTGTTTTTATTTTTACAGATAGACCCATGTCAGATTCAAAGAAAAAATGTAGACAGTATAATGTTGAATAATTGAAATATGGTTTTTATCTTTAAACAAGAGATCATCAATGAGCCCAATTTGCCAGAAAGTTTTCTCAAATGAAGTCATGAAACCTTCACAATTAGAAGATTTCATCAAAATACATACTGACAAAAGATAAAAATTTATCTTACTTTCAAATGCTCAAAGAACAACATTCATGACGTCCAACTTTAGCTAGTATGTTTTCAGCAGCATTGATACAAGATGATGGGTTACATGCCTCTTACAACATTTCCTTGATTATTACTAAATTGGGAAAACTGCACACCATTAGAGAAGAATTGATACTGCCAGCTGTGAATGAGGTTCTGCGTACTGTAATGCAAAAGCCACTGTCTAATATTATTAAGAAATAATACAGTACAGAAATGAAATTGACAAAATGTCCAAGGGATGTGGAGAGTTCTCTAACTGATTTTTTTGAAGACTACAGTTTTCTTTACAGCTCGATGAATTTACTTTACCAAACAATGAGTCTTTACTTCTTGCATATGGTCACTTCATAAAATATGAAAAAATTTGTCAAGAACTATTATTTGCAAAAAAAATTAGATATGGATACTAAAGGAAAATCTATATTTGACATATTGGAACACTATTTTGGTGTTTCAACAATGGTTGGACAGTACCGTGGGTTGATTTCATATTTGAAAAAGGTGGTACCAAATGTAGTCACTGTGCATTGTATAATTCACAGACAACATTTGGTTGCAAAAAACCTTAGTGATTGCCTTCATTGCTCACTACTGTATGTAATTACAGCAGTTAACAAGATCAGAAGTAATGCTTTCAATGATAGATTGTTTCGAAAACTTTGAAACTTTCATCGTTTTGATCACAATCATTTACTGCACACAGAAGTTTGTTGGCTATCAAAGGGTACTTGTCTAAAAGATTTTATGACATCTTTGATGTTTTTTGAAAACAAAGATGATTTGTTAAGAGAGAATTTATTGGAATTTAAGAACGATATAGCTTATTTAACTGATTTATATAATAAATTTAATGAAACAAATCTATGGCTGCAAGGAAATGATTTGAATTTGATCAATGCAAAGACATCTATATCTGCTTTCATGTCAAAACTTGCCTTGTACAAATAGAATTCTTTGACCCAAATTTTATCAGTTTCCGAATCTTTCTTCTGTGGAAACAAATGATGACAACATTCTGGTATTTTGTCAGCATTTGGAAGCACTTAAAATAAATTTCAGGATGTCCTTAACATGACCATTCCAGATTGGGTACTAGAACTTTTCTCAAACCTACAAACAGCAGATTTATCACTGCAGGGGGAGTTGATAGAATTGTCAACAAATAGTTTACATTCATTTTTTAATTTCAATTTTAAGAATTTTGGCTTCAGAAGCAAATTCCAGTATTATATCCAGCTTTATGGAGGTTTTCATTGCATTCCCATCATATTTAGTTGAAAGAGGATTTAGCATAGTCAGCAATTTACTAATAAAAAAAAGAAACAGATTGTCAATAGTGGCAATTTAAGATCACTGATGACAAATATGGCACCAAGTATCAAAAAATTAGTGTCATTACACCAAGCTCGGCCCTCTCACTATTATATTAATNTATTTAAACTTTTGTAAATGAATGAAGATGCATTAAATGTAAACTGTAATGAGATAAAAATACTTTCTTTAAATAAATTTGTTTTATATTATTGATGCATATCTTATAGATCAGTTCTTAAAAGTTTAATTTATTGACTGTAAAAGTTTATTTTTATGAGTTCAATGTTGTTTGTTTCTTATAGCCATAACAAGTCCTGGTGGTCCAAATGCTGTGAGAACTCCCAGTTTTGCATTAATTGGTTTCACTCGTTTGTGCCTTACAAATTGCAATAAAAGTTCATATACTCTAGAAAAAGTATGCTAAAATATTATTAAATTACATTTAAATACAGTATTTTAAATTATGTAAAAAAATAATCAGTTTAATAAAAATTTCTTTTGTAGGTTCCTTATCAATCACCATTAGAAGGTGTTGTTTATATGAAAGTTCAGTTACATGCTGAGCATAGAATTGAAGAAAAAGGATTTTTGGTATTTTTATAAAATTTACAGTTAATGAAATCTGTACTTTATTTACCTAATGTATTAAATTTATTTTTTTAAGACAATGTTTGAAGACGTGAGTGGATTTGGAGCGTGGCATCGTCGTTGGTGTATACTGAAAGGAAATAATTTAGCATACTGGAAATATCCTGAAGATGATAAGAAAAAGGTATATTTTTTTATAAATGAAATTAATATAAATTGCAGCAATATGGCTCAAAATACTTTAAAATACTTAATTCATTATATCTTAGCATAAAGACATACAATAATATGCTCATTATTTCATTAGGAATATTCTATAAATGCAAAATCTTTCATATTTTATATTTTTAATATGTACAGTAGACCGTCCTGTAACACAGGTTCATATAACATGGATTCGTATAACATGACGAAAAATTTGCGATCATGTTCATATAACATGCTAAAAGAGACTCGTATAACATGGTAAAATGTCATTGCCAACTCATGTCATGACAGGATTAGTCAAATCTGGACCAATAGCAGATGTACAGACAGTTGAGTTTAAACGAGCAGAGGACCTACTAATAACCATTTATTATTTAATGGCCATAAAAATTATATTTATATTAATGATGTCTCCAAAGTTCAGCAAATTTTTTGCAGAAAAATAACTTATTAGGAAATATGCGCCCGCCATTTGATGAACTGCTCCGCGATGAAAACAAGCTTAAGCAATAACAATGTGTCATCGAACGATGCACACTCAGTAAGTAATCCTACAATTTTTTGTTTATGTCATAGTTTATATGGATTATTCCCAAAAAATTATACGTGTTTTGGAAATGTTGAGTCAAATTGGTCTAGAATCGATTAATTTTATGGAAGTATCCCCTTTCAAATAACCATATCCCCTAAACTGTACATGTGTCAGGTTATGATTGGCTCATGTATTTAAGTGACTTGTACAACACGGAATTCATATAACATGGAATGTATCTACTGTGTTATAGGGGGTCTACTGTATTGGAAAATGCAATATTGTTATAATGATACACTGAAATTGAACAGATTAGAGAAAATACATGTTTCACATGTTATTTTAATATAGTGAATTCAAGGTAAATTGTTACATGTAATAAATCTGCTAATTTCAATATATAAACTCCTTTTTCATATTATATTTTAATTTGAATAATTTAAATTTATTAGATTTTTATTTTGATTTTAATCTATCTAATTTTTACTGTAATTCATGCCTTTACACTATATATTTATTTTCTGAAATTGTTTATAAATATTTGATGTGTAAAAATAGAGTAAATCTTTAAATATTTTTTTCATGTTTCTTTCAAGATAATAATTAAAGTAGTATATTTAAGAAATAAAATATGAATTGTTAAAGTAGAATGAGACCTATACATTAATAATAATGTATGTCTCATTTTATATACATATCACAAAAATGAAATGTAATGTCATTGTAATCTAAAACATAAAAATAAAATTTTGTATAGAAAAATTCAACTCGCTCTCATACTGTTTGGAGTTTGGTTAATACTCAAAAAAATTTTATGTATGAAGTAATAGAACAATTTAATTAAAACAGTTTTCTACTACTAAAATTTCTGTTTAAATTTATAGTAATGATTGTTTTGTTTCCTAAATTTTAAAATGAGAATTTCATTAATCTTGAAAAAAGTTTTGGGACTAGAAATTTCTAAATTTTGTCTGGAATAATTGCAAATGGTACAGTTTTTCACTATTCTTGATGTTAATTTGGACTTGATTTTAATTTGAATTTAGTTTACTTAATTACTTTTACAATAATATTCATTAAAATAATAAAACTTGTATGTGTATTTATCAAGTATCAGTTTATTACATATTTGTAAAGGTTTCAAATACTTTTTAAAGAATTAAAACTATGATTAGATACTTAGAAAATTATAAAATTCAACAAGTACAGTAGAGGTTCAATTATCTGAATATCAATCAACTGAAATGTCAATTAACTGAAAGTTTACTAGTTGGCAAATTTAAATTTTCACTAGTGCTGTGGTGCCGCAATCTTTGGCTATGTCTTGGGCTATTCCAATATTATTTTTGTTGGTGTGCATGTTTTAGCTGGCAGCACTGGTGTGACCATTAGAGGGTACTTAAGGACTTGCCAGGATTTGAACAAATTTCAATGTGGGATAGGTTAATATATTTTTTCGTACATAATTGGTTATTCGAAAAATCAATTTTCCAACCCCAGTACCCAATTGATTTGGATAATAGATGCTCTACTGTACAGTAAAATCTGTTTGTTGTAATAATTTTGAAACTTGCCTATGTTGATGACAATGACTAACTGATAACATTAAGCAGGATAAGTAAAACTACAATTACTAAGAACTTTAGTTTTATTGACTCTGATATTAATTAAAAAGACATGTTAAAACAATTTAATAAATTAAATAGATTATAACTGTTACTTTTGGATACTAATGATTATTTGAAAAAGGTTTTTAGCTCTATTGAGCTTGCATCAGTTTAAACTTACAAATCTGCTATTCTACTTGGAACAACTGATATATTCAAACATAATAATTTAACTATAAAGAATATTTTGTCAGTATGATATCTTGAAGTTATACAGTTTTTATTAATAGTAATTTGTCATGTGAATAATTGAAGTAAGAAATTCCAGCAATTCAAACTACTGTATTGTAAGCAAATAAGAATTAAAACAATTGGCAATTAATTCTTAAAAAGTACTGGTTAAGACTGATGTTAGTACAGTAGAACCTCGAAAACTCGGCTCTCGATAACCCGGCACTCCGGATAACTCGGCCACACCCTGGCCGGGCAAAAAAATCCTTAGTTAATTAATTTTCATTACAGACAGCTTTATAAAGGTATAAACTCTCATAAAGTATTTTTCTGAGGTCTGTCTTATCAGGTAAATTACTGTACACAGTGTATTCATTAATTTTCATTTTCATGTAGTAAAGGCTCTATGCCTTCATAAAGGACGTACTTTTCCTTTGTTTAAGGGTATTTGGGCAGTTTATTCTCTGTTATATTCTCAAGTAAACAATACATACAAGTACAGTACAGTATTTTCTGAGGAAACACTCGTACTTATTTTTTTTAACACCATTCCCGATAACCCGGCATTTTCACAAACTCGGCCACCCTTCGGTCCACATTAGGCCGAGTTTTCGAGGTTCTACTGTAATCATTATCAGCACACTGATTGACAATATCACTAAAATCCATTTGTGTAATTAAAATTATGTATGTATAAGAAGTTTAATTTCACAGAAGAGTTTTCTGTATGTATTATTGGTTATGTACTCACTGTAATTCTGAGAATTATGTAATAGACAAGTAAATATTCTAAATCAAAATAAAGGAACAAACATTAAATAAGTGATGGTTACCAATAACAATTATTATTGTGAAAAAATGAAGGGTGATTTTTTTGTATTAATTGATATAAGAACTATAATAGTATGGTTGAGAATATGGGATGATCTCAAATTATTCGTAATTAATGACCATTGAGACCTTAGTGAATGATTACTTTTGGAAAGAGGACCAAAGTAATTATTTGGCTGAAATGCATATTATATAAAAAGAAACCTGTTATTGAATAAAACAACTTTCCAAAAGCAATAACATTTCCTTTTTTGCAATATGCATTTTGGCCAAATTACTAGTTTGGTCCTCTTTCCAAAAGCAATTATTTGCTAAGGTCTCAATAGTCGGTAATTAAGAATAATTTGAGATCATCCCATAATCTCAACTACACTATTATAATGTTTATATTAATTAAAACAAACATTTGTTGAAAAATACAATTTCAGTGGTGATTCTGATTTAAAAAAATACAACCTGTTAATTTAATTAGGCTTTAATTTGAAAACATTGTAGACCTATAAATTCACACTGTTAGATAATGAAATTCAAGACCAGATAGCTTAGGGGCAGGAGGCCCCAATTAACTGTGTATGAACTTCTAAATACAAACTGGAAGTCACAT
>NW_019384995.1:111776-151977 GCF_000671375.1 Centruroides sculpturatus | reverse complement strand
ATTAATTATATGTAATTATAGTACATTCTCACTAATCTGAACAAATTGTTATATGAGTCAGTTCAGATTAGCAGGGTTATTTATATACAGGGTGATTCTAAATATATGTGTGAGGGCCCGGATTTAAGATTCAAATATTTTTATTCATTAGATTAAAAGTTTGGGTTAACACAAAAAGGGAAAAACAACCGACAAATTTTCTCATAAAAATCGCTCATAAAACTCCGTTCCCACGACAATACTTCCCTGTAGAAGATGAGTTAACTGTTGTGTCATAAGTTTGTCACTTCGCCCACCATTGGTCAACGAAGATCATCACCTGTGACGTACATGGGGAAATCTCGAAAAGAGAGGCCCCATATAAAAGACAAGTGCGATGACGACGCAGGGGGAAAAAAGTTATTGTTCTGTACTCTGTGTGTGTGTGCGTGGATTACCTGCCTCTCGTCGCCACCATCCTCGATAGAACTATTCTACGATTTGCAGACTTACGTCAACTCATGAACTATTTTAACGAGCCTGGGATTCGGACTCCAAGATCGTCCTGAAATCACCATCCTGTATAACTAGAGGTATTTATCCTACATGCGATGATGTGTAAGCTCTCTCTCGAATATTCGAACCTCGCGGTTAGGATTGCGATGACTTTATACTTTGCCGTTACTTTATGAACTATACGGATTGAACCCCGAGAGGGATTTGTATTCAAATTATTAACTATGTATAAATGTACGGAATAAACGGGTATTTTGTTAACGAACAATTGGAGTGCATTTCTTCCACCATTATCACATCCATACTGAACCCGAAGTCCTCGACGAGATCGCTCATGATAATTCCCCATCCATCCGCGTATCTATCCATGATAAATTAATAGATTGGTGTCAGATCCTGACAGGTGAAAGAATCTAACGATCCTTTCTCCTAACCTTTTTTTTTCTCCCATCCTTTAGACAAGCGAGACCGAACCTCAAGGTCTTGAGTCGAGTAAGTGGTAGGAGAGGGAACATCCTCGTAAACATCCTACCCCCGATTAGTCTCACATATGCAAAAAATTTCAAGGACTGATTCTTCAAATAATTTCAACCATAAAAGTGCATATGAATATATATTCAAAATGACATAGTTGAAACAACTGTTGAAAATGACCACTACCAACTGTACTATAATACAGGACTATCCTCCACAGCATTGACTGGCACAAACATTCACAAATACCACACGTGTGTTGAATTATTTCACAAGATGTGATAATGTGATTCAATAATTTGTCAACATTTTCAATGGAGCCACTTATTGAACATCTGTAACTTTAAAACTATGTTGTTTTGAGCATATGTTCATATGCACTTTTATGGTTCGTATTATTTGAAGAACCAACTCCTGAAATTTTTCACATTTATTTACTGTAGAATTACCCTGTATATATAAAGGAAGCAAAAGGGCTATATAGATCTACCTACTTAAAAAAAATCTTTATATTGTATTTTGTACATATATTTATGCTATATTGGGTAGTATATATTACAGTCAACTTGCTTTAATACAAATCGCTAGGGGAATGATTGTTACTTTGCTTTATTGAATTATATGAATTTTCAAATCAATATTAACAATTTTCAGGGTCAAGGTCGTATAATTTAAAGGAGTTAAGATTTAACAGGCAATCAAAATTTCTAAATTATAATATTTTGAATTAATTGACTAAATAAAGTTAAATAAAATAAAATTTATTTACAAAAACAAATTAATACAATATCAACAAAATGACTGGTATAAAGTAAAATAAAATATATAATTACTAATAACCAGCATGAAATTAGATTAAACTAATCAAAAAACAAACTTTTCCTCCTTTTTCAACAGTCATCAGGTTTAGAACTAATAGAATGCTTGTTAAAATAATAAAAATTTAAAAATTTTGATCATGAAAATACGTGCAAGCTCAATGTCACGTTTAACAAGGTTCTTCAAACCAGATTACAGTTTTAAAAAATACCTGGTGTATATAAATTATAAAATCCAAATTTAACTCGACATCTATTGTAAGTCAAAGCATGCCCTCCATGCAGTTGCTAATGAGTCCATTCTTTAAAATTAATTGCTGTCCTCTTTTAAATGCTTTGAATATTTCTAGTTGTTCAAGATATTTCAGGTTGGCAGGGTTATTGCAACATTGTAGTAATTAAGCGTCCTCAAATCTAATTTGCACATCATTATCATCAGAGAAAGAAGCCAATCACGTAGTAGTAAGACCCTTCTGAATTGTTTATTTATGCTCCTTGATCCTCATTTTTAGACCATGTGCAGTAGCTCCATTATATTCATATGGATAGTTCACCTTATGATGGTTTTGAGCCTAGGTTCCCAACCTTTTTTGGCCTACCGTCCCCTTTTTGAAAAAACACAACAACTCTCAATGATGTAACCCATAGTTTTCCAACTTTTTTGGGTCATAGCCTTCTTTTTCAGTGATTCAATGGCCCTTAGGTGAAGTATACAATATAATATACTTCACCTAAGGGCTAATAAAGTAATTTTAAAAATCTGTCCTTATTTTTCAATATATAACGTTAGTGTTGCCACCTTTTCAAACTCGCTGACCCGGATGACAGGTGAGGTTTGTTCGAACAGAAGTTCCTGATGCATGCGTAATGTCATTTTGCAATGTGAAGAATAATGTGCAGTACATGCCGGTTCTAAATCAGTTACAGTTAGGGACTAGGGAGACTTGGGTAGGAGTAACGTAAGTAAAGTAACCTACATGACTTAGCTCTATTCGATATTGGAGATGTGTATGAAAAATTAAGGTCGACAGGTTGTACACTATATTCCCGGACAAAATTGATAGTTCACCTGGTCAGTGAGTCGATTCCTGGACTGTCTGGGTGAAAACCGGACAGGTGGTAACACTATATAACATAGTATACTTCACCTAAGAGGGGTGCCATCGAATCACTTTTCAGTGATTTGATGGCACCCCTCTTAGTCCAACTTTTTTGGGACTTGAAAAGTGGGCTATGACCCAAAAAAGTTGGAAAACTATGGGTTACAAACCAGTACATTGTTGATTTCAAGAACGGAAGTTGGTGTGTTTTTTTTCTGAAAAGGGGCGGTGAGTAATTTTTTGTTGAAAGGGGGGCAGTAGGCCAAAAAAGATTGGAAACCTATGCTTTACATCTAGATATATATTATGTGATGTTGAATTGTGTGTAAGGGAGAAAAAAAACTATTTACAAAACTGAAAACAATGGCAGGCGTACAGAACAAATAGACATATTTGCTGACTGGGTATTATATATGAATTTATCTGGAATGATGTACGGCAGTATTTCTCAACCAGGGGCCACTGGCCAAATATTAAGTTTCAGGGAGCCAGAGAAAACTAGGGGGCCATAGTGAGAATAAATTACTATGTTTAAATAAAATACTAAAGTAATATTCTCACAAAATTTGGTTGCTTTTTAGATAAGAAAAGTCAAGTCTGAATAAGCATTATGTTTTGAAGTACAGTACATGCTCGTATATTTAGAATCACCATTATCGGTCATTTTTGACCCTACTGTTTCTTTTCATTTAGAATGTTTATACTTAGAAAAAAATTTTTTTTGAAAGCTAATTAATTATCTGAAAGGAACCATATTAGCTGTGGTAATATATGTTGAGGTATGGAAGTGCTAAATATTTACAAAATGTTCATACCAAATAGTAGTTCAATGCGAAACAAATTCTTTTTTCGTTCAAATGACTGTGCTTTCTGAAAAGCTGTTATCTGCAAACGGTATTTCGAAATGTCTTCATATTATTGAAGAAAACCAATTTGATGTCAAGGAAGATGATGTGCAAATAAATATTTTGAATGACAACTCTGTTCCTGCCAGCGAGTCAAATTCCTGTGAATGCCAAAACACCAATAAATAAGATTTATCAACAAGGAAAAGATCTCAAAAAGTAAGTTGTTCAATAAGTACAGGTTAAGTCAAGGCCTCTGTAAGATGTGTTGTATACATTAAGTGCCTCTATCAGTGCAAGTACAGGTATTTTTATTGGTTTTAGTTGATTATTATAAAGTAACATTTTCAATTGTAACTAAATAGGACTGGGTGGTAATGAAAGTACTGTAACTGCAGCATCTTCAAAATAATCACATAAGCAAATATAATGTCTTACATTGGTAAAGAAGGAATGAAATAGACAATCATGGAATTGGGCTGTTCTCCAGATTGATGTTGGCTATAAAATATTAGGCATGAACACTGGGTTCTAATGGATATATATAAAGCATAACTCAGCCTCTGGGACTACTCTTAGATTATAGGATCCTAAAACAAAGCCCATTGTGAACTTCAAAATGAGGATTGGGAAATTTAATTACAAAAAATTGATGCTTTTATTGGTGATGTAAAACAATAGATGAGCCTACAATATTTCAAATAAGATGAAGGAACTTGTCCATATTTAAGTTTTTAGCTTCATAACTTGTGATCCCAAAAGTTTTGGTCCTCCTCTTTTGCAGAAACTCATTCTCAATGAGGTTTTGCAATAATTTGTAATTTGCATCTTTCATGAACTATAAAGGGTGCTGCATTTTTACAAAAAGGCTACTTTATCTGGGTTGCTTGTAACTAGTAATGTAAAATTAATCATATATTACTGTCTGATATAATGATATATGCTGCCTGTAGTTGTTTATGGAGAAATTTTATAGGAGGAGATCAATTATGTGGTATTGAAACAAATGAGTGAGATTGTTCTATACATATTTGTTCCCTTTGTGTTAAAAAAAACATCATTTTGACATTGTCTCATCAGGGCCGGATTTACAAGAAAAAAAGCAATGTAAGTTGTTGCTTAGGGCCTCGACTTCCAAGGGGCCTCAAACATTTGTACAAAAAAGAAAATTGAAGTCAAATTTTGTAATAAACATTTTTTTTACAAAAACCAAATCAACAAAATATACTTTATTTTATGTAGTATTTCATTAATTTTTTTTCTAAGAATTAACAAAATCTTTTTTAAAAAAAATTGATAAAACCAATTTAAAAAAAGATTTTTAATGGAATGGGTATAGAAATTTAATTAAATTCAGTTATAAAACAGAAGACTAGTGAAACCTTGCGTCTTTTTCTTCCAATATCCATATTAAATCAGAGTTATAGTCTGATTTAATTCTTTTCTTTTTATGATTGACTTCTAAAATTGTTAAGGGTTGGTAAGGGGCCTTACAGACTTCAGCTTAGGGCTTCAAAATGTTTAATCCAACCCTGTATCCCACACAAAATTACTGGCATTTTAAACTTTAAGAAAATGTTTTGACAGCATAACTTGTTCATGTAAAGCTGGACAATAGGGAAACTGCCAATTCTTAACAGATTTCTTAATCCAATTCCTCTTGAGATATGACATAACCCACCTTTATCTTTCCACCCCTACCTTTAATCAACAAAACTTAAAAACATCAATTCCCCTCATACACGAACCTCCCTGCAAAATTTCAGAAATTTTCAACAAAAGGTACAGGAATTAAGCTTCAAAAAGAGTGAACAAAATTGTCCCTCACACTAAAATCTATACATACAGAAAAAACCCCTGATTTTTTTGCATTTCTGAATGTTTCAAGATCCCAACTCCAAAAATGTACAAATCTGGGGGTCATTTTTTGACCGATCGCCATATTTTTCCTCTTATATATAACAGAACTGGGAAAGTAAAAATTGGAAAGCAGCCAAATCATTCACATAAATTAGTATTAAGTTATCTGAAGTTGGGAGAAATATTTGGATTAAAAAAAAATCCTCTGGAAGTTCATCTAAAATTACTACACAACCGAGGGGATTGATGATAAAACAGATTTCAAGTAACAACACAATCCAACAGATATAGGCATCTGATCTCAAAATTTTCAATTGGCAGAATTTTAAAATCAAGACCTCACTTTGTTCACAAGAAACTAAGTGTGTCCAAAGCTAAATATCAGCATTAACTAAAGAAACTTCATTGGGCCAATGAAAGAATGAACTAGAGTGAAAAGTGGTAGTAGTATATGGTCTGATAAAAAAAAAAATTAATTTAGATGATCTGGATAGTCGAGCTTATTGTTAGCATGACCCCAGAAAAGAAAGCATTTTTTTCTAAATGATAGCATTGACGGTTTGACTGGGATTCTTCCATCACTCTCCTTCGTTAACCTGTCGCTTTCATGTGGTCGTTATCGACATTAGAACATTTACTTCCTTTTATTGAAAACCTGTAGGCATCCCACTTTTATTTTCGATGAGCTAATGCAGCCTTGCACATTGCAAAATCCACTTTCGAGTGGTTCTTAAGTAACAAAGTTTCAGTTTTAGATTGGTCCGCTTTGTTCTCCAGATTTGAATTTGATGGAAAATGCATGGGCTATCTTGGCACGATTGGTTTGTTTGTGGAAAAGTAGTATTCGTCTCTGGAGGAATTGAAATAAGCTATACTGCAGAAATGGAATGAAATGAAATTTCAATGTAATTTTGTGTGCAGTTGATCAAATCAAAGTATTAAACTTAAAATTGAGGAATTTCTTTTTAGTGCCTAGAACGGGTCGGCAACCTGCAGCTTATGAGCCACATGCGGTTCTTTGGATGTGAAGCTGCGGCTCTTAGTTCTATACGCAAATATTATTTATTTTATAAAAAAAAAAACAAAACATTTAAAAATCGTTCTGAATCGATTAACGAGGATTAGGCACTGATTCTATCTCTCAGCCACTTGTACTCGCTTTTCATTTGCACCCCTCCCCCGTGACACGCGTCGTCACTGTTGTCAGTCTGTCAGAAGCTCTCGAATGACGCCGTCGTCGGATGTTTCTATTATCTAATTTGTTGTGAAAAACACTACTTATATATGAATAAATAGATTAGTTTTTTTTAATCAAAAAACTTTATTTATGCGAGTACTATTTATTGTTGGCAAGAAAAAATTTTGTGGCTCTAAAAACTTTGAAATTTTGTAAATTGTAATTTTTGCTCTTCCGACTCAAAAGGTTGCCGACCCCTGGCCTAGAACTATGTTTTTGGGACAAAAAATGTTGTTTTAATTTTAAATTTAAGTAAATGTAATTTATTGAATATTTGCTATTATGTTTAAATGAAAGTACAGTAGAGTCCCGAAAACTTGTCACTCGATAATCCAGCAATCCGTATAACTCGGCCACACCCTGGAAGGGCGAAAAAAACCCCTAGTTAATTTTCATTATAGATAGCTTTATGCCTCATAAAGCATTTTTCTGAGGTCTGTCTTATCAGGTAAATTACTGTACACTGTGTATTCATTAATTTTCATTTTCATGTAGTAAAGGCTCTATGCCTTCATAAAGTATGTACAGTACTTTTCCTTTAAGGGTATTTGGGCAGTTTATTCTCAAGCAAACAATACATACAAGTACAGTATTTTCTGAGGAAACACTCGTACTTATTCTTTAACCCCATTCCTGATAACCCTGCATTTTCACAAACTCGGCCACCCTTCGGTCCACATTAAGCTGAGTTTTTGGGACTCTACTGTATTTGCATAAAGTTTGTGTACATAAATATGCATTTTATTTAAATTGGAATTTTCAGAGTGGATCTAATTTTCTGGGGCACACCACCTTACAAACATTTTGAACTTGAAAGTTGAGAGTTTTCTGATTTAACATTAACAATAATTGTTTATTATTTAAGGGTTTGCATTTCAATCAATTATTATATATTGAAAATTTATGATTACAGTTGTCATGCCTGGCAACACTAATGCAGGCAGAGATTATTTCATCTATTTTATACAACCTCAAAACACAATAAGTTGACTCATTTTACTTTTAAAGTAATAACTACATATGTACTGTACTGTACATATACTTATATAAATATGCTATAATTTATTTTAATTAAAAATCCGTTATGTAGTATTTTAAAAAATAGTGGAATTTTTAATATTTGTTTTAAAATTTTTGCCACGCTAGTATTATGGTGGTTGTAGAAAAATATTAAACTCAAAAGGGGCCAAATGTCAAGAAAGACTAAAGTCACTTGAAAGTACTGACACTGTACATGAGAGTTAAATTCAAATAATTTACTTGTATTCAGATATTTTTTTCCTTGAAAAATGATACAGCTTACGAAGTTCAGCATCATGGGGAAAAATCTGACTTTTAATGTCCAAGGCTAATATAAATCTCTAAAATTAGTACTGTTTCTGCAGAAATTCAATTTTTGGAACAAATGCAGAAATCAGTCATTAATGTGTCTATTTTAAAACAAGTTGAGAAGTTCAATAATCAATTTGGAGTTTATTTCTGAACTTTCTTCTATGGTTTTTAGTTTTATCACTGTGTGAAGCAGTATAAATTATCTGTGTGGTCTTGACATGTATATTTTACTGTAAGTTGAAAATTGCAGACCTATAACAAAGGACAAGACAGATGGAAATTTAATCTTGAGAATGAGCTGGTGACCTGATTAATCATACTTTAACTTAAAAGTTGCAGCCTGGCATTATGATGATGACAATAAACAAGTTCTTTTGCTTTTTATCAAATAACATCTGAATTTGAGATCTTCATGCATTCATTTACATAGGTATTTGTAGAACCTATTATGATTTATCCTGTATAAGTGAACCTTTGGTATGACATTATAATTTAACAAAATTCAAAGAACTAAATAACAAATTAATATATTTATTGACTATAAATATTTCTATACAAATAAATAGTCTATCCAATTTGTACTTAAAATAATTCTTATCCGTTACAGAATAAAACGGATAACAAAGATTCAAGCTTGGAATTAAAAATGTGAAATTTATCTCAAAATGTTTGATAAAAAGGCAATGTTTATTGCCAAATATAATTGTGAAGCATATATAATAAAATGCATTTCTACATTATATTACAGAAGTCTAATATATGGTCTGATCGACTAAAGTGTTTGGTCGTCCTTCCAATTCCATGGGATGCACATCTCTCCGTCTTGCAAGATGGAATAATAGTGTGATATTCTGAGTCTGCAGTTTCTCAAATAGTGTATGGAAGACATACCACTGTCCAATAATCTCCTGCAACATTGCACCATTAGGTCAGGTGTAACGTTATCATCCTTGTCTAGTGAAGCCAGGCCCAATTCGGTCATGCAGCGATCGTAGAGTTTCCATTCTTCTCTTCTCAACCTATTAAAGATATGACTATAGTTAATCTATAAGTTATTATTTTCTTTATTTATATTTGGCATTAATTTAAAAAATGGCTGTCTAATTTTTCTATTATCTTTAGGACTCAAACACTGATCTGTTCAGCCAATTATTTTTAATATTCTCTTTCCAATTTCATTATGAAACAAAAGTGTAAACATGCTATCAATATAATAATAAAAAGTCAATTTTTTTACATATCAACATCTTAGATATGGAAATCTCTCAATTTTTCAAACTAAAATTCTCAAAATTCTTTGAATTACTTGGAGATAATTTCTTATGAATAAATATAAAAGAATTAAAATTGTTATAAACATGACTTTCAAAAAGTTGAAGTTTGATCAAATCTTTACAAATGTGGAACATGACTGAAAAGTTTCTGGTATACTGAATTTGCTTTAACCAAGAATATAGGTAAAACTGCAAAAACTAATACTGAATTGCTAAGAAAGTGTGTCCAGGATACAATATCTCAAAAATTTTTTATTGAAAAGCATGCCACAAATTGTTTCCTGCTAAAAAATCAATTAAGTGTGAAACATCCTAAACTCGAATAACTTTGCACTGAAACTATGAGAGACAAGTCAATCATTACAAGTTATTGAACATGTAATTTTATTCATAATTGATTTTATGCTATTTATCTAAACATTGTGATGATATTTGAAAATTATGACTTCTGGCACCTATTGTTAAATGTTTAGATGGTAGGGCCAACAGTTTTTGTCCCCGGGCTGAACCAGAGGCTGCCCTAGGAAGATTTTGAGGTGGTGTGAGATCTAATTGTGGTGTCACCCCGTAGAGACTAAATTGTACATAGAGATTACAGATACATTTTTCACATTATCATGCTTTATCAACATTCTATGCTGTACTTTAGAGTTAACCCTCCATTACAAATCTCTTAATGCACATTGAGTTGACTTTTTTTTTTTTTTAGGTATCAGAATTTTTCGTCGAACTATTTGGACTTGACTAGCTGATATTGAAAGATTCATTGCAGGCCAGGCCTACGGTAGGGGATAACGTAAAATAAAACAAAAGTACAGTGGTACCTCAGGATACGAAATTAATCCATTCCGAAACTGAGATCGTATCATGAAAATGTCGTAAGGTGAATCATTTTTCCCCATACGATTACATGTAAAACCAAATACTTTGTTCCAACACGGAAAACACTGAAAAATGTTTTAAATGTATAAATAACCATAATAGAATAATAATTGATAAAAAAAATGTAGTTTTATTTGCACTTTACCTTTGAGGATAGACGACAGTGGAGGTGTAAACTGGTGGTGGAAGAGAGGGAGAAGGGAAATGATACTAAAATTTAACTTACATAACATAATGTAACAATAACTTAAAAAAGATTAAAAAATATATATATATAAAACAACACTAATTTTTTTTTTAATTTTTATTCACTGCTTTTTGCTTTCTTTCCTTCACTGCCACCAGCACTTTCACTGGATAGAGGTTGCTTGGTAAAATATCTATCCAAAGAGGTTTGGCTTTGCCTACTTTTTAAAATGTTTCTAAAATTACTTAGGCAAATTTCATTACTCCAAGCAGCAATACGGCTAGTGTGAACCTTTTTGGGATGTTTCTTTTCAATAAAATCGGTCACTTTCTGATACCTCAACATTTCCTTTATCGAGCGAGATCCTTCCACGACGAAGCAAACACGCGGACTGAGACCAATGAACAGAAGTGAATAAAAAGTGGTGCTGTGAACTAATGTAACGTCGTATGGTGAGTTTTTGTTTGTATCATGAAACAAAAATATGTTTGAATTTTGTCGTATCCTGAAAATTTCGTATGCTGGGGTGTTCATATCCTGAGGTACCACTGTAATGTTTAGCAAGATTTTCTTACAGATATATTAATAAAGTATGGATATATATTACTGTTGTTTTTAACAGGCATAATGCATATTTCAGGCATTTTAATTATGCATTGATATGCAATTGTGTGCATATATTGTGATTTCACATATCATCAGCAAGGACTCGATTTTTTTGTTTGTGCTATTTCGTGAGAGATGATTTAAATTAATGACATTCCTACAGAGTAAAAAATATCAAGTACTGTTTTCAAATTAGTAAAAATGCACAATTTGCAATGAGAAACTCATTTACAGCACAGCTATTATTCATTGTGCATTTTGCATTCTGGAATAAATTCGTGTTACAGAGCCACATATTGATGGATTTTATGTCAAGTGCATCATTTGAATTATCTGTAGTCCAAATTTTGTTTCATTTTGACCAGTAGAATGCACTCCAGAGAGGTCTAAACTGGGAAACTTATTTCTTGCTAACCCTGTATTTTAAAATATAGTTTAAAATCAAAATTTGAATTTACCTTTTATATTCTTCCATTTTTAGTTGTGCTTCTTCCATGTGTTTAGAAATAAAATCTATCAATAAGAATGCAGGGCAAGATGCAGGAACAATAAACTGGCCTGTTGGAGATAGCATCAATGGACCTGCCTCACTACAGAGAGAAAATTTACACTTAATAATTTAAAATAAGTTATATTTAAAACTATAAAATCCTTTTAGAAATCAATTATTTGTAGATTAAAAAATATTTTTTAAACAACTGTATTTAACAGTATTTTTTAAACAGCCATATATTGTCTATCAAAGATTCTTTGTATAATGCAAGAGATGTAAAAACAAATTTATTCAGAATTGGCATTTTCACTCTAATTCAAATCATCTAACTCAAAGTTTTTTCCTGCTCCTTGGAGCTTTGAGTTAGAAAAGTTTTACTGTATAAATTTAGATATGGAAGCATTACTATACAGAAAATAATGGTGACAAACTACAAGAGCTCCCCTACTTATGAACAATTTGACTATGTCTAAAACTTAAATTTCACACAAATTCTGTTCTCTTTGCTGGTTGTGGGTGGTGTTGAAGTCAGTCTTTAGCCAGCAACAAATAATTAAGGTGGATTTATTTCTATTGTGTATTTTTATTTTTCATTTTTATGCAAATTCTGATGTTCCATTGCCACTCGTGAGGTGGTAATAAAGTTGGTAACATCAGAGTAAGTTGGTTTTTCACTAATGTTTGCAATTTTTATAAACTTTTATGATTAGTGCTTCAAAAATACATCCAAAATATACTATTATATTTTTCATAGGAGATAAATGCAAAAAGTCTGGCTCTGTTACCTAAGCATTAACCATCAAGTAAACAAGCATAATGTATTCTATAAGTATTGGGTTGCTCGGAAAGTAATTTCGTTTTTTTACCACTAGACGGATTAGTCGTATTTTTCTCACCATTTTCATTCTAAACCATATTATCATTATATATTTTGACAGCTAGCATTTTAAGGCTTATTTGTAAAAAATTTTGTTTGATTTTGTGCAATTGTTTATTTTTTGTGTCCCATCAAATATGTAAGATCAAAAGCATCATTTTTGGTATCATTATTTTGCTTTTTATTACCAAAAAGCAAAATGCTGTTCAAGCAAGAAAAAAATTGTGGTACATGTATGGAGATGATGTGTTGAGAGAAAGACAGTGCCAAAACTGGTTTACAAAACTTTGTTCTGGCAATTTCAATATTGAACATGCACCACGTTCTGGATGGCCAGTTAAAGCAAACTGCTGAATAACACGTAAAATCACTAAGAGATTAAATTTGTCAAATTGAACTGTTTATGATTACTTGAAACAAATTGGTTTCGTTTCAAAGCTTGATATATGGGTTCCACGTGTTCTTAAAGAGAGATGCTCTCTTTGGTGGGATTTTAAGGAAATTTTTTTTTGGAGATTTTATCAGACGATTTAACAATTGATTTGAAAGTGTACTGCCATCAAGTAAACAAATCAAGTAATATCATCAAACAGAAAAGGCAGCCAGAATTGATCAACAAAACAGGTGTAGTGTTTTACCACGATAATGTCAAATTTCACACAAGTTTGGTAACTGGTCACAAACTGTTAGCACATCCCATCTAAGTTATATCACACCAACCATATTTGCCAGATTGAACACACTCAGATTATTACTTGTTCCGGTCTATACAATTTTTTTTTTAACTAAGACATTTACTTGAAATGATAATGTCAAAAATCACTTGCATCAGTTTTTTGTAAGCAACGATCAAAACTTTTATGAATGTGAAATCATGCTACTACCAGAAACAATGACAACAGGTATTTGACCAAAATGGTTGATATATAATTCAATAAAATATTTGTTTATTATAAAAATATTGTGTTCTTTTCTACAGAAAAAAATGAAATTATTTTCCGGCACGGAAATGGGAAGGGATGTACTGTACCTACATCGCACACTTCCTATGCCTAGCATCTTATGCAATTACAAGAAGTGAACTTTCCAAAGACTTATAAACTAAATACTCAATTTTCAGAGGCCCGTTTTTTCAAAATTACATGACAAGTGGGTCCTATTATTTGGACAATGATCTCTCTATTTAGGCCTACATTCTCACCAAGTTTCGTTCAAATTGGAGAGGCAAACATCTGGCCTGCTCCTTGTAAGTACAATTCTTATTGACAATAAAAAAAACCAATCTTCAGATTTATTTTGTATTAATCTCCTAGTATGCATTCTGTATACAGGTAAACCCCGTATAACACGGCACTTCTATAGCACGGATTCACTGACATGGTTTGAGAATTGGGTAAAACCCTCGTACATGAAATGTAATAAAAAAAAGCGAACTTTTAAATTTAAAAGCGAACTTTATCTAATTTGATATTATGGAAATCCCTGTATGACAGTTCAATAAATATGATAAAGCTTTTAAGTGCGAAAGATACTTCATTTGACATTTTTCATTCAAGCCCGTATGTACTATCAGATTTTCCTGCATAATTTTCGTGAAATATTAGTTTGGAATAAGAGAAAAACATCTGGCAACATGAAAAGCAGAAGTGTCGATCTAGCAACACTGAGACAAGTTTAGAGAAATACCACATATATTGACAGAAGGCAGGAAAAGAAAATTTACATACATAAGTATGTAGTTACTTTATTGTGTCATTGGTTTTTAGGCATTGAACCCTGTCTCTGAGCCTTGGGACAATCCACACATTTACAAGTATACTTTAAAACTTTAATTTTCTCTTTTTTTGGCTATGTACATTAAAAATTTTCAGGTAAGTACAGTACTGTACTCAATCTTTTTTAAAGAAATAATAATTATATTTTTATTTTTATGAATCTGTAGCCCTAAGCTATGTCTGGCAAAAATAAAAAAATGTCTCTTAAAAAGACATTTCATCTCCATACAAACAAAATTACAAATTTTAGATTGGTTCAAAAAGGTGAAAAGATATGTCGCCAAATCGTTGGATTTAAATGAAGTGACAATACGGACTGTAAGGAAAAATGAACAAAAAATTAGAACAGCCTGCAACAACAGAATCTCTATCTCCTCAAACATGACATCTTGTCCTAGGGCAGCAATAATTGAGCAGGTGGAAAAAACCCTTAGCATCTGGATTGAACACTGTTCAAAAAAGCAGATTACACTGAGCACCAATATTATTAAACACAAAGCCTTGAAAATTTAAACTACTTAAAGGAAAATGGAGAAACTGCTACTAATCCAGATTTTGTAGCCAACAAAGGGTGATTTGATCGTATGAGAAAACACTTATCACTACAAAACCTAAAAATAGAGGGTGAAAGTGCATGAGCCAATAAAGAAGCCACCAAAATTTATCCAATGGAATTAAAAAGAATTATTGAAGAGGGTGGATATTCAACACATTAGGTTTTTAATGCTGACGAGACTGCTCATTGGTGGAAAAAAATGTCTAAGAGGACATACCTTGAAACCTGGCGCTACTTTTTCGTCTTTAGAAATGTATCAAAAGACTGTGTAACATTACTTATGTGCAGTAATGATTCAGGTGATTACATGGTAAAACCTATGTTGGTTTATAAATCTCTCAATCCTCAATAAGAGTAATTTACCAGTATACTGGGCATCAAATAAAAAAGCTTGGGTGACTACTGAATTATTTAAGAAATGGTTTTTAAACTGTTTTGTACCAAGTGTGGAAAACCACTTAAAACAGAAAAATTTAGATTTTAAAGTTCTACTTATATTGGATAATGCACCCAGCCATCCACAAGATTTAAATCACCGAAATATCAAAATAATTTTTTTGCCTCCAAATACAACTGCTTTACTTCAATCATTAGATCAGGGAATTATAGCTACATTTAAAACCAATTATATAAGGAGATCATTACAATGGGTTTTGAACAAAATCGATGATGAATCTATGGACATTAAGGAGGCGTGGAAACTCTTCACAATTTTGGACTGTATTAACCTAATAAACTTATCCACCAGAGAAATAAAACCGATGACATTAAATGATTGTTGGAGAAAAATATGGCCGGAGTCAATTGAAAGTAAAAATTTAATCGAGACAGCAGAAAACAGAATGGATGTGGTGGTAGAAATTGCTAAGTCTCTAGGAGGGGAAGGTTTTGACAATGACTGCACAAGATATCCAAGAATTACTGGTGGAAGAAGGAATTGATGAAGCAGGTTTGGTAGAAATGATATCTGGAATCCATGATAACACAGCTGAAGACAAAGAAGTTAAAAAGTTTACTCTACAAAGCATAAAGAAAGGCCTAAGCTTAGCTGAACAGTTAGAATCATATTTCTTAAATGAAGATCCTTCAAATGAAAAGAGCACAAAGTTTAAAAGAGAACTTCATAAGTGCTTAGCGCCATATAAAGATCTTTTAACTAAAAGCAAGCAATGTTTTTTGCAAAAGGTAGAGCATGGATCTGAAGATAATGCAGAAAAATGCTTAGAGGATAAGGATATCTTGCCAAAAAGAAAACTCCCTCAGTTAACAGTGCTTAGTGATGACAAAGAAAATATTGTTTAATTTATATTAATATGCATCACTTCTTAAAAAAATTTTAATAAAAATATTTATCTTAATTATGAAAATATAATAGCATGTTTTTTAATTTTTGGAACCTAACCCCCCTTTTCGTATTAGTTCTTTGTTTTGTATAATGCGGATTCGCATAACATGGCAATTTTTTGGAACGTAACTCCCATGCTTTATGGGGGTTACCTGTACTTTAAAAGTTTATATTTATTATTTATATACATTATTGCCAATACCTACTAAAATCACACTGACAACTAGAATTATTCTATTAACAATAAAAGTATTTGATGAAAATGCACATTTTAGTTGAACAAACAAAATCTTTGGATTGTAATTTTCACTGACTGTTAAAAACTTTCATTGGATTGGCACTGTTACATGGAAAGTTTATATCAACAGAATCACAAAGAAATAATAATTAATAATTTAGATCCTCATATAAGATATTCACTTTTTCAACATTTTTGCTGTGGACAAAACCAAATACAGTATAAAAGTGTCGATTATCCAAAAGAATTCCACTTGGCAAATTTAAATTTTCGCCAGTGTCATGGCGCTGCAATCTTTGCCTATATCTTGGGCTACTCAAATATTTTACGTTTTTGATACTAAATTAACTTCTGAAGTATAATTTTTTATTGTTTTTATATTTTTTAATATATTTATTTTGTTTGTACAAAATAAACAATAGTCTTCGTTAGGCTTAACATTGATGAAAATTCAACACGAAGCGACACGCAACGGAGAAAAATTTCAACATGGGATAGGTTAATATATTTTTTCATACATAATCGGTTATCCGAAATATTGATTTTTCAAACAACCCCAGTCCCCAATTGATTCGGATAATTGACGCTCTACTGTATTAAAATTGGCTTTAGATTATATCATCCTAACTATGTTTGACATATATTGTTTTCACATTATTAGTTTAATAAGTTTACTTAATATAATAAAAAGATTCTTTACTGCAGCGGTTCCCAACCTTTTTTCATTAGCATACCCCCATGGCATTTTTAACTTCGCAACGAGCAACGCATGTGCAAATCTCACACTGCCTGTTTGTAGAGAGTGTCTCCATTTTGAATTTTATTTTGATTCAGTTCACGGTACCCTGAGTACCAACAAGTCCATTTTTTTTATGCGCACATGATATGGGCACCTAATACTTTGTGCCAAATTGCAACTTTTGACATGTACTCCTTCATAGCTCTAAGCTGGTAACACAGCAGGCAGTACGATTTTATAAACAAGATATAGTCTTGTCAATAAAAAATTAGCAAAAATACTGAATAAATAATGAAAAAAATTACCACTTGTAGAGAAAATGTGGAGAAATTATCTATATATTTTTCCTTGTTAACAATAAAAAATACTTTTTATAAACAATATGTGGGGATATTGTTGAAAGATGATGATAATAATGATAACACACCCCACCATCAAAAGTCCGTAATCACTAATCACACACAATGGTATCCCCACTACCATTGACCAACTGCGCAACATTTATTGATCTGTTGCATTGTACAATCGGCAGCATAAGTTTTTATTTCTATTTTTGCATTTTGAAATGTATAATAAAGTTTGTGATTGTTGCAAGGAACATTTTTTCCTAATAATTTTTTAATACTATTAATTTGAGATACATATTATGGCAGAAAAAATAATATATTAACTAACTTTTTTCTGTACCTCTAAACAACCTATCGTGTACCCCGAGTTGGGAATTGCTGCTTTACTGGATATAATTAGAACTTTGTTTTTAAGTTTCTTAAAGTTTAAAACGAATAAGTTTTGAAATTGTTCATGAAGAATAAATTAAAGATTTCTATTGTTGATTTTAATCATTTAAAGCATTCTTAAGGAGTCAAAGTACATTAATTAATGCAATGTATTTGCAACAGGGCAAATGCCAAGGACATGAGATGCAAGAAGCACCACAAGAATTTGTGCGCTGTGGATTAAAAAAACTAATGCATTGCCAAGGGCATCAAAAACATTGCTATATCTCTGTTTGTATGTATCAACAGCTAATTGAAAATTATTTCATCTTTTGTATAATATAATCTAAACTTACACCTAATCAAATTCTTCCAAATCTTGGAATTCAAAGATATTCCAAAAAGAAATAAAAAATGGATGAATTTTTTTCTCACCAGTGTATTAAAAAATTAATTAAAAACAATTGACTTAATACAACTTACCATTCTACAGCTAATTGAAATTTGTTTAAACGATCAGGCCAAGAATCTGGATATCCATTTTTCCAATAGTATCTATACAAAGCTGAAGTTAATTTCTGTAATTGTTGCATGTATTTTTTCACCATCACTGACTGTCGAAATTCTCGATGATTAATCGTAATTCCCCTCAAGACATCAGATAATGCTTTTTGTACAGATGGAGCTTGAGCTAACAGGTTATCATACTGATGTACTGATTTAATTAACTGTTAAAATTAAAAAAAAAAATTATTAACTTTTGTAATTAAAACAACAAATAGATGAAAAGCTTTAGTGTTATCAAACTTACATCTAACCAATTATGTCTCACATCTTCACTGCTCAATATAACATGACTATCAAGACTCACACCCGTTTCTAATGCAAACACAAGTGTCCTACCTAAATTAAATGTGCAAATATTTATATTTGATATAGAAAGAACTTAATAGTAATTATGCAAAATAAAGATTTTTAGTGCCTTTAGTTAGTTTTTAGTTTATTAGATCTCTGTTAATCATGTAGCAAACTAAATTTTTTAAGAAGAAGAAATCATGCAAAAAATACTGAATCAATTAATTGTTGTTGTACTTCTAATATTAAAAACAATGGTCTGTACTTAAGATCAATTGCTATCTACTCAACTAAAGAAAGAGTTAAAATGTATAACTTTCAAGAAACAACCTAAACAGAAAAATTTTTCTAACTATTGAAATTTTTGAAATTATTAGCCAAAAAGCACTAAAAAGTATTATTAAATAACTATTAAATTTTGTAATTATTTCACCTCACCTTTCAGCACTTTCATATCATCAGGATGCTGAATAGCCAGACTCCTAAAACTTAAAAGACATCCCCGAAAATGTGATATGCCCCAACCACATTTCCAAAAAAGATTTTTTAGTTCTAATGAACTTTTAAGTTCTTTACGTAATTTGCTTACTTCATCCCTAATTGGTTGTGATGCTTTTAATTTTTCTTGTGCTTTAGAAATATTTTGTGATAACCAAATCCTTAAAAAAGTGTTCATTAAAATTAAATATTCATGCAAAACTTAACTTTAATCTATATTAATACTTACTTAAGATCAACCTCTGGTTCCTTCTCAATTTTCTGTTTGACTTCACTAAATGTTATGTCGTGAATTTTCCATTCTTTAACAGCATTAAAATCAACTTTGAATTCAATTCGACTTTCAGAACTAGATGACTTTATATTATTTTTGTTTGCATGCAATTGATCCAGGTATTCAGTTGATAATTGACAAGCTGATAAAATTGCATGAACTGTTTTGTGAATATCTCTTCCCAGGAGTTTTATTTTAACAGATTTAAAATTATCTAAAAGACAAAAATAAATATAAAATTGAAAGAAAAAATTACAATTATAATAATAAAAATTCAAAATATTTTCATAAAAGCTTAAGTATAAAAAAAAATAAAATGATTTATATAACTTACAGAATATATATTTGTGAAAAATATATTTTCTGTATTCTTCTAAAGGTGGCTCATATTTGCTGGTATGAGTCATGAGTAAATCACCCACACTATTCAGCTTGGCCAAATATTTGCTCAATCACGTTATAACTTTTAATTAACATATAGTAAAGATTGGAAATTATATTATCCTATTTTGACTTGCTAATAGTAATTTATGAACTAATTATGAACAATATAAATATGTATGTGGTTAATTTATAAAGCTTGAACTCTATAATGAAAATTAATTGTATGTTCATTGATTAATTGCTACATACAATCATCACTATCATCTAATGTATATTCAATCAATGATCAAGTCTGCAGACATTTGATTCCCAATAGAAAATTAATAGTAATGTATTTTGTTGATCTATGCCAATTCGTCGCAAAAAGATTTCCAAGCAGACGAAAGCCCGTCGGCATCCCTATAGTTGATACACTGCATGCTCTTCCGCACCCTGTGGATTTCCAGCTTTTTGAAGAGAGATTGAAAAAAAAAAAAGATATATTTTGTTGTTTTTTTTAAGCAATTCATTATAATTTTTAAAAATTTTTTGTATTGCCCTATAAGTTATAAAGCAAAATTTATAATTTTTTTATTAGTTCTATAAAACTAATAAAAAATTTTGGAACTATTTTGCTGTTTTCTGTCAATTTATTTATGGACATGAAAAAAGGTCCTCTTAAAACCTGCAGAGGAAAGATTTATTTATTTATTTATATATAATAATCAGTTATAATCTAAAATACATATATAAAAACACATGTTTATCTAAATATATAAAATTACTTGTCCTGACTGATTGACTGAGTGATTCATCATCGTCCAGAGCAAACTGCTGAACCTAGAGGTGAAATTTTGTACACAGGGTACATCATGATTTTGAAAAATTCCTTCTTAGTGTTTAAAGAAGGAATTTTTCAAAAATCCCCCCATGGGGGGAGAGGATTAAGGTTTAACCTGAAGAATGGCTTCTACTGTACTATTTTAGATGTGATTTTTTGTTTTCAACTATGTTTAGTTTTCATTGAGTACTTAGGTGTATTAAATTGATAACATTTCAGACATTGGTATAAATATTTTTATACATTTTGATTTTTTAACCAAATGTTCAAACCATTTTAAATTCAAATTTGTTATTGCATATTGGTTGGATTATAGAACGATTGTAAATGTTCCAGAAAATTGATCAAATTGAAAACAGTTTGTTTGATTCTCAGCAGTTCTCATCATTCTCAGTGGTAGGTGTTATATAACAATTACTATGGTGTACTGAATATAATAAATTGTTTCAAAGAATTCTCATTAATTTCCTAGAAATAAAAAATGTATAGAAATTACTTTTTATCTGAAATACTTGAAATACTAAATATTGAATATAAATGGGGTTTGCTTGCAAAATCCTCACGTGCAAAGTTGGGGGTAACAGCTAGTGTATACATATATAAGCACAATATTTTATGCACACTTCTTTCATTATTAATTTCTTAATTACAAATGGGCACAAAATTGTTACACAGCATTTGGAAATGAATGAATGAACAACTTTGAACTTATCAATTGACTAATGAATTAACTCATATTTATTTGAAATTTAGTTGTATTAGAAAACAATTTTGGAAGAAATAAATCTTACTTCTAACAGCCTTCTGTTTCTAAAACCAAATAGAAAAATAGTTTCAAGTGCAGCTATGAACCTTTTTTCAAGAATTATTCTTAAGATCTTTCTTTAATTTTTGTGCATTAGTTTTTAACATATCTATTCTAATGATATTTAGAAATTGGTCAACAAATACCCATTGATTAAGAAGGTTGAAAAAAGACTTATAAATAAAATAGTTTAAAATGGTTTAGAGCTTTAATGTATAAATCCTATATCCAGTTAATAATTGATGACATTTAACGAAAATTTTTCTGAAATAAAATAATTAACCAAATTACATTTCTGAGAAAGTTTTATATTCAAATGTTGTTTTTAATTTATGTTTAAACTGTTGTGTTCAATTGTTATTTTTAAAAACTTTTATATTATTTGTGAGACAGATATATAAATCACATTATTCTCAAAGAATAGTTTTATACAAAAATATATTAATATTAAATAATCTATTTAGGTTTAATAATCCATTGTATTTAATAGAACATAAGTTGAAAATTGAAAACTGCTACATCTTTCAATAATTTCAAAATTCCAAACTTATTCAAAAACTGTTCAATTCTTACCTGTGTTAATTACATTTGCTTTTGATTTTGTGTCTCTTAAATAGAAGGTAACACATGTTGGATAATTAGGATGATTTTTTATTAATGTTTCCAAAAACTCATTCAGTTGTTTCAAAGAATTCTCATTAATTTCCTAGAAATAAAAAATGTATAAATAATTACTTTTTATCTGAATAAAAACTTACTGCTATTTTTCATTTATAAAATTTCCATTTTTCTTTTTCAAAGCAAACACAACTAAAATTTCATTCTAAAAAATTGTCTTACAAATGTATTGACATACAACATTATACAATGAAGTTATATAATTTATTGTAGCTTAAAATATAATAGTATAAAGTGTACTTATATAAGGTAGTAAACTCTAATTTCAATAAACTTTGAAATATATTTAATAAACCATTTCATACATTTTTTTTTAGTTTACAAATTTTTAAAATGATCAGTATGTTATAGTACAAGGGTTAGTCAAACAATTTGTGGAAAATAGCTTTTAAAATTGTTGCTTTGCAACAGTGCTTCACCTGTGTTTTTTCATAGAGGTCTCTGAAACTTATATGCAAGATAGCAACCTGTTTCAATATCATGGAGAAACACACTTGTTCTACAAGTGTGTCAATCCAGCCTATCTTGTCTTCTGTGACTGAATGTAACAACAGAGTTGCAATTTTTGTGCAGTTTCACCTGGAAGATTCAGCAATACAGTGTCTCAAAACCTCTGCAATGAGCACATTGTGAGCAAACCCTATCCCAGATACTATTGTGTTTAAGAGATATCATCACTTTTGATCTTGGTGCTTCAACCTTTATGATAATGAACATAAAGGGCATCCAAGGGTTGTGGTAATTCCAGGGGAGATTGATGCTGCCAAGGTCCTGCCTGATGAAGATGGATGGACAAGTACCAGAGTGCGTGAATGCAACCTCAATATTTTGCATGAATCTTGCACGAACACCTGCATATGAGGAAGCTGTGTGCACATTGAGTACCTCATCACTTGTAGCTGAACCAGATGAGAAACATGAGAATTTTTGCAAGTTTATACTGAAGAAATTGAACAGCAGAATGACAGAAACAGTCACCAACATACTGACAGGTGATGAAAACCTGGAACCCAATTTTTCATCACCTGTCAGTCATCTTTAACAATCCAGCAAATAAAATTATTTGCTGGATTGTTAAAGATGTGTTTTTTATCGTATTTATTTATCCAGTATGTACAATATAGGATTGTTTTAGATGCAGTTTTTTGCATTTTAATAGGGTATGCCATGAGAATGCACATTAAGAATGGATTTTACCAAATTTCCACTGTGGGGGAGAGAGAGAGAGGGTTAAGGATTACCCCAAAGAACTCGGCTTCTATGGTACTATTTTAAATGTCTTTTTTGCATTTATGCAGGAAATTGAACATATTTTTAGACTGTTCTAAAAATTTTCAATGACATTTAGTGCTCCATCATATATAAAGTTGAAAAGGGGGCATGTGCATAAGTTCAAGAAGTGATTATAATTATATTCTTTTTATTAGTTTCTTTTCCTTAGTTGCAATTAATGTTAATTAAGAACGTATAACTGTAACTAATCATAATTTTATATTATTTGTGATTATTAGTTATGCAAAAAGTCTGGTATTGAAAAGTAATTAATAAACTTTAAATTCAACAAGCTCATAAACCCAAAAAAACCAGTAAAAAGGTAAACACTCACATTAGCAAATGTTTTCTTCATTATTAAATGAACATCACCATTGAAATTAGAATTGCATACGTTGGAACACCTCTACTTATATTATGCAGGCTCGTTGATTGGTGGAGTGGTCACTGATAATCTCCATAGATGCCAGAATATGAGGTAAAATTAGACAGGATTAAAAAACATTTTACCATGCTGGGGGAAGGAATCTCCCAGCATGTTACGAGCTTGTTTATTTAAAGTTAACAAGTATTTACTAGTCGTATTTACTAGTCGTTAACTTTAAATTCTTTTACAAGCTCTCCTGAGAAAAGTTGTTTGTTATGCCAGCATCTAATGATACATACTCAACAATATATACATCTATTAACTCAAAATGCATTAACTAATCAGTAAAGAGTGATAACATTTACAAAGAATTTTAACTTGTGAATTCACAAGTGAAAAGTATTGTTATATTTATGAACTTTAGATAAGCACAGTGAAAAAATTTTGTATATCTTTTTACTCTAATTGCATATCAAGGTACACAGCAGATAAAATATCTCATACTGTGTGTAATATATTAAGAATTTGCTGAAAGAAATTGAAACCAACATCAAATTTAGTATAAGTAAAATCCTCTTACATGCCTTTTCCTTCGGATATTGCCAAAACAGATCCGGGTGCACGGCAAAGTAAAAGGGACGAAGGGCCGTGGCCACTTCCTGGGCGGTCAGCAACGGGGCAGAACGATAAAAGCGGCAAGACACATCACCCTTCTTGAAGAAATATAAACCACATCTGAAACCACGATAACATATGGCATACAGAATACTTTCTGCAATTCATACTTAAATATATAACCTTATCTTATTTTTATATATAACACCATTGTGCTCCAAAGTTTAAATTTATAGAATAAATTGGTTAAAAAAAAAAAGCAAAACATTATTATTATAATGTGTCAGTAGAAGTTACTTTTAGGTATTACGTTCTATTCATACGTATATACATATTTCACTAAAAGTAACTTCTACTTTGTGCCTATATAATTGAATCCGGACATTCAATTAACGGCATTATTATTATTAAATGAAACATAAAGCAGAGATAAGGTTATATTTTATAGAAAATAGCACCATTAAACTGCTTAAATGATTAAAAATATGCAAAATAAAAGCTAAAAACGCAAACCTTCTTATCACGTTACTCGCCATGGTCCGATTTCGTTCATTGTACAAATTTACCAAATTAGTCGCGTGAGGCGCTGTTTCTATTCGCGACGTCACTATTGACCTTTAACAGTTGTTTACAAAGCTCCGTTCAAGGTTCCGATATCGATGATATATTAATCTAATTGTTAATTCGATTAATTAAACTATTAATAAATGTTTAATCGAAAATAAAAAAAAAGCGGATATAATCGATAATTTTGATGCATTTTAATTGATCGGCGCGGCATCCGAAGAGATGATAAAGTTATTAATGCGAAAAAAAACATAGAGAAAAACATAATTTTTTAAATAAAATTTTATAACAATTTTGTGTTACTTTTATTTACGTTCTTTATTTATAATTTTTATCATTTTGAAGTTGGCTTTCCAGCAATACAACAATTTTTTCATGGCATTCTTCAATTGTATATAGGCCAAAATTCGTTTAAAAGTTATTTTAGATTTGGCCAGGTGTATAAAAATATAATTTAATCTGTTTACTTTACTTTTTTCAATTGAAATCTTAAATGAGAAAACTCAAATAAACTTTAAAAAATGTTACAAAAAATCATTTGCATCCTTTCAGATTTTAATGAAGTTTACAATTATCATTATTATAAATAGTTTATTTTATAAATGGTAAATGGTATTTTAACTAATGTATCAATTCCTCGGAATTTTAAAAATGTTTCTAAAAATATCTAATCAATGCTGATGTGAATAACCTAACAAGTGTTATTGTACTCATCCTTGAACACAAATTCCTACAGTGTAAAATTATTTATACGGAAACTCAGTATTTTTAAACTTTAAATGACATATGTAAATAAAATAAATACATAAAATTGAATATAAAATTTCTTTTTAATGTTTTATTAAATACTGTACCATGTAATTTNGCCTTTATATTTAATTTAATTCTTTCATAAAATTGGTATAATTTTATTTACTTTTTTTATCTAAAAACTTTTATAAATATTTTTATTTATATTTTCAATTTGTTCTATATTTCAGTAACGTAAGATATATATATATATATATATATTTTTTTTTCATATTATTTTAAAATATGAGAAATTTTTAATGTATTATATATCATTTTGATGTATAACATGAAATTTTAAAAATTTGTTTTAATAAAGGGAGTTTATAATTAAAAATTAGAATTAAAAGCAAATGCAAGGGCGGTGTATGATAGATCATTTTCCATGATAAAAACAAGGAAATTTCACCATTTTTCCTATACACGTGGCGAAGTATTTTATTTACGATAAATCGCATTGAAGGATGTAAAGACCTTCTGAAAGCACTTATCATTAAACAAGTTTAATGCATGTGCAATTAATATTTATTTCAATAAGAAAAATCGACACATAATCTAACAGATGGCGCCACGTGTTAATTACTAATTAATGCCTTAATTATGATTATCCTATATTAATATTTTCTTTTTCATTATAATTTTCTATTAAATTAACCGTTTAAAATTTATTTAGTATCATAAATTTTTAATTAATATCGAAATAATTATAAATTTCGATATTAATAATGCGAATTTTTAAGGTCTTTTCATTACCTAGACCCCCTTCCGGGTAGATAGCATGAGGTCATCGAGTTACTGTATAAAGAAAAGATGGATGAGAGTGTGAAGTTATAACTATATCAACGTAATTTTATTATAATAAATAAAAAAACGCAATTTATTATATTGAATAATGGGCTGTATAACAAAACAGATATGTATGTTAATATATAATGGATTACTAGAATTATTTATGAACAATACAGAAAATCTTTATGTTAATATTTAATAAAAAATCATACATACGGAGAGAGAATAAAAATTAATTATGATTATAACTTACAAACACATTGACTTATATAATATTTTATCAAAAATAAACCAAATATGGTTAATAGACAAGGTCAATTTTAAAAAGGATAAATTGTATTTATCATAACTCCTACATGATTTTGAAGATTGCCTTATTTTTCCATTTATACACCTTACAGTTTTCAGGATATAAATATATTTTATTAAATATAATAATAATAATAGGAAATATATTTATTACTAAAAAATAATATTAGATGATAATAATTATAATATACTCAGTAGACTCTTGATATAGCGAACAATTTTGTTGATCCTTGTTATTTTTTATAGTACAAAACTCTTGATATAGTAAATGATTTTACTCGGTATTTGAGAGTTTACAACATCGAGAATTCTTTGTAATTTATAAACAAACTATTTTCTACTCCATTACAGAAAAACTAGTAAAGACGAGCGGAGGGGAAAGCATATAATTTTAAGACTAAATTCGTTAATATTTCGAATATGTAGTTTGAAATTTGTACTGAAAAATGTATATTTAAAATAAAAAAAAAATAAATAAATAACAGCGAGTCAATGACAAAAGAACAATTATTAGCAAACATTACGTTACAAAGCCCTTATAAATACGTTTAACCCAGTGACTGTAATACAACGATTAGTTAACGATCCTGTTTGTCTCTTTAACTTTCTCTGTAAATAGAGATCATGGCCAGACAGGATGTGACGTCATCGTACAGGAAATAGTTACGATATCCTCTGAGTTACTATCTATGTTTCGGAAGCCACGGACACCGACCTCTGAGATAAAAGATAGGTTCATACCAGTCTCTCGAGATAACTGTTTCGTAATGATTCCAAATATGCCTACTTCACAGATTAAAACTGTAAATAATATTTACTTAGTAAAGTAGTACTATCTATAAAATTTAATTATCGAATATACTTTATTGGAGATATTATATTCCATTTCTGACTTCTACAGACAGGATTAATGTGAAGACTAAACATACGTTAAATTAATGGATTGTTTAGTCTCTAAATTAGACTTCAGAAAATTAATAATAAATATTAAAGTAATTTATTTCTAAATATATATATTGTTAAGCTTATTATGAAGTAAATGTTTTAATGTAATTAAAGAATTTGTGGATATTTTAAACATTGTTCTTTATGGAAAACATAAGATAATTCTTGTTGATAAAATGACAGAATTATCAAAGTTTTATTAGCAATACAAATTTTATAGCGAACAATGATATTATAGTAAGTGAATGATCATAAATAATGATAATGATGCTGTAACCAAGATAGAATAAACATGTAATTATCACTAGCATTATAAACAACATGGAAAATCGAAGATAAAAAGTTTTTTTTTAAATCCTATCTATCTATTTATTATAGTCTCTTACATAAGCATCATGCTTAAAAGAGAAACTTATTTTTAAACCTTAAAAATTCAGTATACAGTAACTTTTAATTATTGTTTGTTTTATTTATAAATGTAATTTTAAAGCTGGATAATCTCATGTATCAAAAAACTGGTGCAAACTTTAAAAAAATTAAATATTAATAAAATTACTTTTAATAAATTATTAATATTATTTAAATAATTGACTTTTAAATACATTGAATATATTATTAAAAGCAAGTGCACCGCAATTTAGTCGTTCTTAAGTAGTTATGTTAAATAAAAATAAAAATATTATACAGAAATTTCTATTCGGATTTAAAAAGATGTACAAAATTGAAATTTCAAAAACTAAATCTCATTATGCAAAAAGATAAAACTTGACCTCAATTTTAAAACTAGATTTTCTTTTTTTAATGTAGGCAGACAAACGTACTGACATAATCCAAATAGAATTTAATGTTAGAATGATTTCTTAATTAATCGACTTTCTTAATTTATGGAATTCCAACTTCAAATCTTTTCTTAAAAAAAGGGGAGGGGAAATTGTTGAAGGCGAATAGATTTATAAAGGGAATTCAACCAAAATTAATGGATTTTTAACTCTTCTGCCAGATTTATTTTCGTTTTCTGAGAGCCCAATTACGTCGAATTTCTGAATACAGTTGAGTGACGGAATTTAAATGTAGTTTGTTTCAAATTAATTATATAAAATTATAATAATAATAATAATAATATTATGTAATTTTTTACATCAACGAATCCATTGAATTACGTCAAATTACCATATAAAGTGCATTGGAGAAAACGTGATAGATACCTTATAAATTTAATAATTTACATTTAAATATAATTTCTTGCAATTATAATTTAATTTATTCGTGTTATTTTAGAAGATATAATTTATATTTAGCTTCGAAATTTGTGTGTAGAAACACTGTATTTGAGGGAATAACATTGATCCAAACTGTAATATAATTAATACTTAAATTTATGATCATCACTCTTTTAGTTTTAGATTTGTATAATGTTTAAAAGAACCGACCAGAAAGAAATATCAAAATTATACGATAAATTATTGATTCCATTTGTAACTAAAGATAGTAAGTAAACATTCAAAGCACATAGCAGACATTAGTATATTTTATACTCGCGCTAACGAGTTCAAGAGATAAACTTCTCGGTTGTTTTCAGTTTTCTCTACACTAGAAGACTTAAAATTGGCGTTGAAATGGGGAAAGTTATTTGGATTTATTTACGAGTTTTTCAATGAGTTACTTGGATGCGATAAAAGCTTCCTGTTACTATCAAACCCATCTTTCATTGTGGCTTCCAGATTTATTTCTCACGGTTCTTGGATAAAAAGATCCTCTTTAGCAATCTCTTTTTCTTTATTTCTTNAATATTAGGTCAAGGTAAAATATTCAAAAATATACAGGAAGACAAACAGGTAAATCAATCACGATTATAGAAGGAAAAAAACTATTTTTTTAAGATTAAAATCTTATATAACAGTCTAAAATAGGTTTAAAATTACGTCTTGGAATTATTGTTAATTTTTAAAATATACTTTATTTATGCTCGATTCTTACAATATCTTCAGTTATCGAATTCATGATGTGATACCATTTTGAGTATCCTTTTTAGAATGACACAGGCGTACCGTGTTGAAGTAAGGCGTTCGATGTTAAGTGTGATTCACGCGTGAAATGACACCATAATTATATTCCAGGAAGAACTCTTTCTATAAAAAGAGGATGACATAATAGTTTCTCTCTCTCTTTTGTTCTCTCTCGACCTGTAGCGTGTGCTGTAGCAAGGTTCTAGTCTAATGACCCATGACACATACTAGACGACATAAATTTGACCGTTCAATTCAAACAATACATTATTCATTATTTCGATAATGTCATTCTTATAAATTAAAAATATTTATATTTATTTATTTATTTACTTAAAATCTCAAACGTTTATTCGAAGTAAAAGAAACAAATCTTTCTTATGCGAGTACTAAGTGATACATAATATATAACCTCGCATTCCTCTGTTAATCTTTGAACAGAATAGTCTCTGTTCTGCTTAATTCATTGAACGAAAGTTCTTTTATGAGTCTGAAGGATCTATTGAATCCGTTGAATCTTATGTAAAGCGAATTATTGTACGTAAAATAATTTGAAAGTAAGAGTTATGTGTTCAAGTAAAAATACAAGAAGATATTAATAATAGAAAATTCCGGTAAACTATTATGACATTCTATCAAAAATGCGAAATTACATTGAATAATACTGAATCATTTAATGATTCAACGGGAAATTTAAATATAGATTTAATTTAATAAATAAAAACATAACAATTTTCGTATGTATATACGCTCGTATATACCGTACCTATCTAATTGATCAAAGAAGTTTCAAGGAAACGATATATTTGTCTATTTGCATATGTAAAAAAGAAATTATCTATATTTGGAAAAGGTCATGACAAGAAGCTTAAAACAGAGACAGGAATTGGTGACGTAATAATAAACCTGTTTAAGCTGGACATCTGCCAAATTTAAACTGTCCACTCGGGACAATACAAGATGTTGTGTCATCGACTGTCTATTAAGGTGTAACTAGTTACCGGCGGGCAAAAGTCATTCTTTTTTGGACTTGTTCTGATCGAAGACTAATGAGAATCGAAGGGAAAGATCCTTAGAAAGGTCATTTACGCGGATAATTATGCTTTTTTTTCTAATTCTATCAGCAAATTGATCTAATAGTATAGCATTATAAATGTTTAATAGTTAATATAATTTATAATAATAGTAATAATAACTTATCGTCTTTGTCTATTGTTAAAAAATCAGACATAAGAAATTGTTTACTTGACTTTTTTATATCTTTTTGTTAATAATTTTGAATAATAGATTCTAAAGGAAGTTTATAAACTTTTAAAAACATAAAAACAATTTAATTTATATTTATCCACATTTATATATATATGTTTATAATGTTATAAACTCTGAGTCATGTAACTTTGTTTACATTAAATTACATTCATTTAATTTTATTAAANTATTATTATTATTATTTTATTAAATAAAATATATCACTTAAATGTATTTTTCTACCTATCAAGAAACAAAGTATTTATCTTGAATATAGATAAGAACATTTTTCATGGTTAAAATTTCAGAAATTTAACGAAACTAATTCTCAGAATTTATCAATGTAAACAAGTTAAAAGCTAATAAATTCTATTTTGAAAAATAAATTTCTTAGAATTATCATTTCATTTGTAATACTTGAAACTCGAGGGTAATAAACTTCGATGTTGCACCTGCATTTAGGCCTTATATATATTTAATGACGATAAATTAGTGTAAAATATCATTGAAATTTGATTAAAATAGAACTAAAGTATCGCATAGTTAAAGCGTACGACTCATTTTGCTGTTTTAGAATCATGCTTTTTAATTATTACCTTGAATGAGAAGGGAAAATCGTTGAAATATTAGGTCAAGGTAAAATATTCAAAAATATACAGGAAGACAAACAGGTAAATCAATCACGATTATAGAAGGAAAAAAACTATTTTTTTAAGATTAAAATCTTATATAACAGTCTAAAATAGGTTTAAAATTACGTCTTGGAATTATTGTTAATTTTTAAAATATACTTTATTTATGCTCGATTCTTACAATATCTTCAGTTATCGAATTCATGATGTGATACCATTTTGAGTATCCTTTTTAGAATGACACAGGCGTACCGTGTTGAAGTAAGGCGTTCGATGTTAAGTGTGATTCACGCGTGAAATGACACCATAATTATATTCCAGGAAGAACTCTTTCTATAAAAAGAGGATGACATAATAGTTTCTCTCTCTCTTTTGTTCTCTCTCGACCTGTAGCGTGTGCTGTAGCAAGGTTCTAGTCTAATGACCCATGACACATACTAGACGACATAAATTTGACCGTTCAATTCAAACAATACATTATTCATTATTTCGATAATGTCATTCTTATAAATTAAAAATATTTATATTTATTTATTTATTTTTTATTTTTTCCTTAAAATACTCCAATGATATAAGTTAAATTTAGAAGTTAAACCGGTTAGTTTCTTGGGAATCGGTTATATCTAAATTATTAACAATGTCCTTGGAAAGCCGAGTTAAATTAAGAAAACTTATCTTCATCAGTCTTTGAACTATTATAAAATTATATATCAAGTTTACTGTAGTTTAGAATAAAATAATAAATTCTACAAAACTGAATATTTCATTTCTAAAGCTCATAAGTTGCCATTTTTCGACAACATTATCAAAGATTCATTTTTCCTTTAAGGAAGGTGACTTTCCCTCTTTTATTAAGGATACTTCTCGTTTTCTTTTAAAGAAAACATGTATTATATGGTCTATGACGTAATTGGCCGACTAGACTCCACGAACACCGAACCCAGTTCAGTCTCAATATTCATTCTCCTTGACCTATATTTCTCTATAATGTATAACATAACACTACCCACTCGATTATAGTTATGAAGTAAAGAATATTCAACTTTTCTCATATTTTTTCTTTTATTTTCGTTTTTTAAAACACATTAAATTTATTTATTTTATACACTTCATTTGTATTATTTTTAACTATTATCTCACATCTAATGGCTGAAAGTATTGCACATTTTTGTAGTAAAATTTGCCTTTATATTTAATTTAATTCTTTCATAAAATTGGTATAATTTTATTTACTTTTTTTATCTAAAAACTTTTATAAATATTTTTATTTATAGAAAATGGAAAATAATTAATAAACACAAACAAAAATCTTTCTTATCGCATGAAATATTTATTCAGATGGTAATATTTAGTAAGCCATTTTTATTTTTCATAAATAAAGAATATCAAAACAAGACAACCTTAACATTATTAGACTATGTCGACAGAGAGTCGAAGATAAAATTTTGTCAACAGCATATTTTCTCTAGACGATGTTGACATCCGCACTTCATCCCGCAAGCCTTCTAACTGCTATATATGCCATGTTTGTGTTAATGACCCATAAGTTTATCACACTTCAGGAAGTAAAGGAGAGATTGAATTACATGCATGAAGCGAAGTCTTGTTCTTTATGTAGGACACAATCAAGTCTATTTTCTTGACCTTCCATACCACATCATTAATACTGACCTCATAATAATTAAAAGATTAATTTTTATTATAGGAACATTACATCTATTTTATTAAATTTTAATATACTTTTAATATTTACTAAAGTTTNTAAAAAAGTATTTTTTTTTTACTTTTATACTGTATTGTAAAATTTTTTCTTTTATATCCCAAGATGCAGGGGATAACCCTAAATCAATAAAATAAATTAAACTGAAACTACATTAAAATTATATTTGCAATACTCAAAAATAAAATTCGACTACAATTCAAATATTATAGTGAAATTTAAGGGGGGGAAACTAAATTTTGAACAAAAACAGAAAATATCTTATTAAATTTTAACATTTTTATTACATTTTGAAATTTATAAATTTATAATTTTTTTATTTTATTGTAATTCAAATATATAATATTAAATTTTTAATAAGTTGTAAACAAAATCAGTGAAGGATTCAAAACAGAATCTTACATATATCATTAATATCTTATATTAAAAGCCGCATTAGTGATAAAAATTTACCAGAAATAAAAATTCTTTTAATAAATTAAAAATTAATATCGTTTGTTTAATGTTTATAACATTATGTATGCCTATAGATAGAAGAATAAAATGGCTTTTATCCATTCGTGTAATTTGTTTATATAATTGTCCACGTTTCACGATATTATAATATAGTTCTTGTAAATTTTTGTTGTTTTTTTTTTAAAAAAAAAGAGTTCGTGACTAAATACTGGGCTATACTTTATCATTATGATGTTTTACAAACATTAAATGGGTGCCAAGGGTACAGACTGAATTACGAAATAATATTTTAAAGTAAGAAATAATAATAAATGGATAAAATAATAATTTCTTAAATATTTAAATTATAATTATATAAATAAAGTAATCGACTTATAACTTATTGAATATTAATATCGTTAATGATGTGCTGTTTAAATTTTCAAGATTTTAATTAAATTAATTTAAAATTACATTTACTTGATTTTCAATTATGACATAGTAAACATATAAACAGAGCAATTTAATAAAAATCAAATGTAAAATTATTTATGACGTTTTAAATTAAAATGTTAATTAAATAATAATTTAGATGTAATCTTACAATGCTTCAAACCAGAACAGGATTTAGTCTTGTCGGGGTTTAAAGCTACAGTATAATTATAAAGCTATATAGACCCTTTGTAGTGCCGAATTAAGTTTATTTCGAGCTCTAAATAAAACTTGAAGTCCTCTAAAACAGCCAGAAATTTTATTTATTAATATTTTTATTTTATTGGCATTATATGTTATTACTTTCATATTGTTCATTACACATTTCAAATTTTATTTATTTACGCGCGAATTTATAAATGACGAAACGAGAATAAATGAAATTTTCGAAAGCAAATGGCCGAATAAATAAAAAATATTGAACACTGGTAGTTAGTTAGTCGTGGGTTCACGCCTCGCCAACGGGCTGGCCACGTGGTTTTCCGGGTTTTCTTTAGGTCTTCAGGTGTGTAACACCTAAATATGGGCCAGTTTTCCTTAGAAGGTCCTCTTGGAAGGCATTACCCGTCGGCAGATCGTCCACGTGTCGCATTGCCTCAAACCAATAAATTAAACAATTCGATTTACGGGCCCCTCTCAGGCCCAAGCTTTGGTCAATTATCCATGATTAAGTCTGTCTCTGATCATTATTTCTCCAAATATTGCATAATACCCAGGACTGTCGGGGTTTGCTTTTATGGGGCCCGGGAATAGAGCGGCCCCCTTTGTCTTTTTTTTCTTTTTGAACAAATGAAATACGTAAAATGCTTCTTTATTAATAAAGAACAGTCTTGAATATTTATTCAAGACTGCACTTTATTGATAAAGAAACAGCAGATATTGATATAGTAAAAACAGAATTAATTTATAGGAGTAAGAACAACTATGAGCCCCTAAATTTTCTCTGGGTCAGGGGAAAACTTCCGAGCCCGAAAGAGTATTGTCAGGGCCTTCGATACTCTTTTGTGAATGGAGGAGGCCCCTCAAAATGCGAGGCCGTATGTTATAGCTTATTTAGCTTATACTGTATTCCTCTTGCTTCAAATGCTTGATTATTATTTATAAATATGACTTTTTAAAATTAAAAATAATAAGAATAAAAGTTATTTTGATTAAAAAAATATATAATTCAAATAATGTTTTTAATATTTTTAAATAAACGTATTACATTAAAATGGCATTTAACTAATTAATTATAGAAAAAAAAAAATTTTAAGTCAAAAAAAAAGAAAAGAAAAGCTATTTTACTTCAAAATCAATCTAAATTTTGTTTTTTAAATGTTTGGATTAGCAGTTTTGGTGAAACTCTATATAGTAATTGAGCGATAGCAAAACAAAATCAATTTAGTTGCAGTACGCATGCGACAATACTAGAATTGCTCCACGTGGATGACACACTAACTCCAGGTGACATTTTTAATTTTAATAATACAGCATATACTTTTGAAGATTAACAATATTGGTTACAGTGACTAAAAAATNTTTTATAAAAATTGATTATAAAATTTTATGAATAAATTATTCTTTCAAGTGGAAATTATTTTATTTATCTTGGTTTTTAATGAAAAATAATATATAATAACCTATTCTTATCAAGAGAAAAATGCGTGAGAAAATACAACTCATTAACATATAATTCTCATAAGAAGAATTATATAGTAGCCTTAAGAAATCTATTTTAGTTACATAAAGAAAAAGGGGAATAGCTCCTGTTCATGTGATCAATTACGTCATATTAACTGCAGGGCTAGGAAGAGACTTCAGTAAAAGTGGCACAGGGTTGCGGTATTTAGGCCAAATTGCTAACACACCTGTTTATCGTACACGAGTCACGTAATAGTCACGTTCTCGGGTCACGGACAGGTAAAATGAACGTGGTGACCTTGGAGCAACCCGTAAACAACTTTAATTTACAGATATAATTTAAATTTAATCCTTCATACGAGACGCAGCTGCCGTTTATCGACAATAGTCTGAAATCAGTTAACGTTATAAAATACATAAACGCTACCGCAACTAGAATGCAAAAGGCAAACTTTTCATATATTTATTTATTTATTTTTTATTTTTTCCTTAAAATACTCCAATGATATAAGTTAAATTTAGAAGTTAAACCGGTTAGTTTCTTGGGAATCGGTTATATCTAAATTATTAACAATGTCCTTGGAAAGCCGAGTTAAATTAAGAAAACTTATCTTCATCAGTCTTTGAACTATTATAAAATTATATATCAAGTTTACTGTAGTTTAGAATAAAATAATAAATTCTACAAAACTGAATATTTCATTTCTAAAGCTCATAAGTTGCCATTTTTCGACAACATTATCAAAGATTCATTTTTCCTTTAAGGAAGGTGACTTTCCCTCTTTTATTAAGGATACTTCTCGTTTTCTTTTAAAGAAAACATGTATTATAGTACATAAATTTACAAAGCAAAAGGAAAATTATTTTTTATAAATATGATTTTTGTAGAAGAAAAATTTGTATTCAGTTACTGAGACTTTTTAAATAAAAAATTAAGAATGGCCTTTGATTTTTAAATATTTTTATTGTTTATAACAGGTACGCTTATAATAATTTGTCTAATATCTAACAACGACATATTTTGCAATTGCTATGTTTTTATTTAAAATTCTTAATTGTCATATTTTCAGTTAAATTTCATTAAATGAAAATAAGATTTTCATTCCAACAATTAAGAATACAATTTTCATATTTTCATTAAATTTCACAAGGATTAAAATAAAATATTATTTTCAATAAGACAACACAGCATATGTAGGCCTATAAATGACCAAATCTTCATTAAATTTAGCTGAATTTTAAAAAAAAAATATTTAAAATATATTAAGTAATATGTCGATAATTATAAATAAACCGAATCGCTGCCAAGTTTTAAATATACTAGAACAATAATAAAAGTAGCAATAAAATATTTTCAAGCAACTTTGTTACAGTGTTTATGTAATTTAAATTCAAATATATAATTTAAATAAATATTGCTCAATAATTGACATTGGTAGTCTTAAATAATCGTTAGTAAAACATTGAATATTATTTTAATCAACATGAACAATAATCATAAATAAAAATAACAACATAAATTTTATGTTGTTATTTTTTTTTATTTAAATTTTATTTAAAGAATAACTCCTGATATCACGCTAACATTTATAACAATAAATTTTCTTAAATATAATCATATTTAAGCAGTAAAGTATAATTTTGCATTAATTGACTAGGTAATATGGCTAAAAAGGCTATAATTCCTCCCAAAAATTTAATTTTATTTATTAAAATTACTCTAATTATTTTTAAAATGTTAATTTTATTTTATTACTTAAAAAACATTAGAGTTATCCCTGATTTGAAAATTGTTTATAATTGTAAAAAAGTATTTTTTTTTTACTTTTATACTGTATTGTAAAATTTTTTCTTTTATATCCCAAGATGCAGGGGATAACCCTAAATCAATAAAATAAATTAAACTGAAACTACATTAAAATTATATTTGCAATACTCAAAAATAAAATTCGACTACAATTCAAATATTATAGTGAAATTTAAGGGGGGGAAACTAAATTTTGAACAAAAACAGAAAATATCTTATTAAATTTTAACATTTTTATTACATTTTGAAATTTATAAATTTATAATTTTTTTATTTTATTGTAATTCAAATATATAATATTAAATTTTTAATAAGTTGTAAACAAAATCAGTGAAGGATTCAAAACAGAATCTTACATATATCATTAATATCTTATATTAAAAGCCGCATTAGTGATAAAAATTTACCAGAAATAAAAATTCTTTTAATAAATTAAAAATTAATATCGTTTGTTTAATGTTTATAACATTATGTATGCCTATAGATAAAAGAATAAAATGGCTTTTATCCATTCGTGTAATTTGTTTATATAATTGTCCACGTTTCACGATATTATAATATAGTTCTTGTAAATTTTTGTTGTTTTTTTTTTAAAAAAAAAGAGTTCGTGACTAAATACTGGGCTATACTTTATCATTATGATGTTTTACAAACATTAAATGGGTGCCAAGGGTACAGACTGAATTACGAAATAATATTTTAAAGTAAGAAATAATAATAAATGGATAAAATAATAATTTCTTAAATATTTAAATTATAATTATATAAATAAAGTAATCGACTTATAACTTATTGAATATTAATATCGTTAATGATGTGCTGTTTAAATTTTCAAGATTTTAATTAAATTAATTTAAAATTACATTTACTTGATTTTCAATTATGACATAGTAAACATATAAACAGAGCAATTTAATAAAAATCAAATGTAAAATTATTTATGACGTTTTAAATTAAAATGTTAATTAAATAATAATTTAGATGTAATCTTACAATGCTTCAAACCAGAACAGGATTTAGTCTTGTCGGGGTTTAAAGCTACAGTATAATTATAAAGCTATATAGACCCTTTGTAGTGCCGAATTAAGTTTATTTCGAGCTCTAAATAAAACTTGAAGTCCTCTAAAACAGCCAGAAATTTTATTTATTAATATTTTTATTTTATTGGCATTATATGTTATTACTTTCATATTGTTCATTACACATTTCAAATTTTATTTATTTACGCGCGAATTTATAAATGACGAAACGAGAATAAATGAAATTTTCGAAAGCAAATGGCCGAATAAATAAAAAATATTGAACACTGGTAGTTAGTTAGTCGTGGGTTCACGCCTCGCCAACGGGCTGGCCACGTGGTTTTCCGGGTTTTCTTTAGGTCTTCAGGTGTGTAACACCTAAATATGGGCCAGTTTTCCTTAGAAGGTCCTCTTGGAAGGCATTACCCGTCGGCAGATCGTCCACGTGTCGCATTGCCTCAAACCAATAAATTAAACAATTCGATTTACGGGCCCCTCTCAGGCCCAAGCTTTGGTCAATTATCCATGATTAAGTCTGTCTCTGATCATTATTTCTCCAAATATTGCATAATACCCAGGACTGTCGGGGTTTGCTTTTATGGGGCCCGGGAATAGAGCGGCCCCCTTTGTCTTTTTTTTCTTTTTGAACAAATGAAATACGTAAAATGCTTCTTTATTAATAAAGAACAGTCTTGAATATTTATTCAAGACTGCACTTTATTGATAAAGAAACAGCAGATATTGATATAGTAAAAACAGAATTAATTTATAGGAGTAAGAACAACTATGAGCCCCTAAATTTTCTCTGGGTCAGGGGAAAACTTCCGAGCCCGAAAGAGTATTGTCAGGGCCTTCGATACTCTTTTGTGAATGGAGGAGGCCCCTCAAAATGCGAGGCCGTATGTTATAGCTTATTTAGCTTATACTGTATTCCTCTTGCTTCAAATGCTTGATTATTATTTATAAATATGACTTTTTAAAATTAAAAATAATAAGAATAAAAGTTATTTTGATTAAAAAAATATATAATTCAAATAATGTTTTTAATATTTTTAAATAAACGTATTACATTAAAATGGCATTTAACTAATTAATTATAGAAAAAAAAAATTTTTAAGTCAAAAAAAAAGAAAAGAAAAGCTATTTTACTTCAAAATCAATCTAAATTTTGTTTTTTAAATGTTTGGATTAGCAGTTTTGGTGAAACTCTATATAGTAATTGAGCGATAGCAAAACAAAATCAATTTAGTTGCAGTACGCATGCGACAATACTAGAATTGCTCCACGTGGATGACACACTAACTCCAGGTGACATTTTTAATTTTAATAATACAGCATATACTTTTGAAGATTAACAATATTGGTTACAGTGACTAAAAAATAATAAAAATATATATATTTTA